>NW_022603692.1:0-59971 GCF_008692095.1 Etheostoma spectabile | reverse complement strand
TGTTAATCATTAACTTCCTAGTTTTTCACAACCTTATACTTATGTTCCAGAGTACCTAGTAATAATGGTAAATAACTTCATTTACAAATGTTCTGCCTCATTTATGAATTATTGGAAAAACCAACTTATAAACGTTCACATGGGATAACTTATTATGGATAAACCATTTACTAAATGTATTTCAAATACTTCACTGATTAGATGAATATAGGAACTCTGCTTACAAAAGATAAACAAAGACATTACTAATAGTTTGTAAATATGTTATGTAGATGTTTATTATGAAGATATTATTATTTAGGAGAGAAATTATTTAATTTACAAATGTTTTTGCTATAATTATTAATTGTCAAACATCTATTCATGAACATTATTTTGAGAGCCTTATTTACTATGAACAATCCATTCATGAGTGTGTATAAAAATGCTTTATTTATGAGAATTAACACAGGAGCAATGCTTTACAAATGATGAAACAAAGCATTTAGTAATAGTTTGCAACTGGTTCATTATGGGAACATGATTTCATTATAAATGGTTGTTTCATTATCTGTAATTATAAATCATGTACCTGAGTGTGATAAAAATAAAATTACTAAAACATTATTACAAAATCCCAAACAAAGAACACTGCATAATCTCCTGTTGGTGATTTAAAGAAAGCCTTTTGCTGAATCATTCAACTCATCCTTGTCGTCTGTGTTTTATTAAAACATAATTACAGGTTGTCACAATATATAGATACAGTTGACAAAATTACTGTCAAATATATCTCAATAACTAAATGTATTTCTTTTTATTTATGACGAAAAAAGCTCTTAGTTGCCAGGTAACATGTTAAGTTACCTTTTCCCCCCAAAGAGCAGATCTCTACATACGATGCGTATTTTGGACATTTTGAGTCCGTACAGTAAAGGGTGGATGAGTGGTTGGCATGTAAGCCAGTACAATGACAGAAAAATACGCAACATATTGGGTAAATAGTTAATATTAACCTGCTTTGTACTATTTCAAAGAAAGATCCAAAGGAAAAATTGAGCAGGGACAAAAGGTGAGGTGTGCAGGTACTGAGAGCTTTCTGTCTGGTCTGTCTAGAACCAGAAAAACAACACACTTAAGGATCCTGATGTAAGACAAAAGATTTAAGATTATAAGACCAAAGGTTACTGTAATGTTATTAACAAGTCCAACAATGTTATTGGATGTTGTATCAGAGCAGGCCAGCTTGATAACACTATAGCTGTCACAGTACACTTTGTTAATGATGTTTCCACACAGCTTTAAAGAGGAAATAAAGATAACCCGACTCCAACTCCAACAAATGACAATAACCATGTCAGAGCAATAAGCACGGCAACCTTGTTAGATGTCATACGAGTGTGATACTGCAGAGGATAACAGATGGCAAGATATCTGTCATAAGACATGGCGGCTAAATTAGAAAACTCTACATTTCCATAACTATACACACAGAAAATCTGCAGGAAGCAGAAGGGAGCAGAAACAGTGTGAATGTCCGAGAGGATCTGAACCAGAAGGAATGGAAACAACCCTGTACTACCATACAGTTCATTTACAAACAGGCTGACCAGAAAAAGGTACATAGGTTCATGTAAGCTCCTGTTCACACAGATAACCACAATCAGCAGCACATTGGCACACACTATGAAGACATATAAGGACAAAATCAGCAAGAAATATAAGTATTTAAAACCTCCGGTGTCAAAATAGGCAGAAAGTATGAAATATGAAACCTGTGTAGAGTTCATCATGGTCCTCACCTTGGTTTATAACAATAAGACAAGTAAAGACGTTAACTCTTGTTCTACATTTGTAAAACTATATGTAACTAGTTAGTTATTTGGACTTGAACACCAAGCACACATGAACATGCATCAATGTAGTAATATGAAACATATTCATTATCATGGAAACAGTTTAAACCAACACCCCCAAATGAACCATTTAGTTCAACATAATGTTCAGGTTACACATTAGTTATAAAACATCATGACATTGTGTATATTTGAGCTTATACCCACTGTAGTCAGACTGAATCCGTCCTAACTGAGCTGAACCTTTGTTGCGACGTCTTTTATCCTTTTAAAAAGGAGGACCCCCCCCCCCCCCCCCCAGCAGCAGGATGAGCTCATTATGAAAAGGTCCCATTGAAAGATTCTGTTTGGTCGACGTCAGCTAAAAGGAAACTTAGTAGAAGGCAACTAGAACAGAAACATCAAGAGAAGAAATGGTTTCCATTAGAGATGGTCCAATATGATATCAGTATCATAAAAAGACACTTTAAAGTAGTTCTTCTGATTTATCGGCCATTTGATATTTTATATTGTTGAAGATTATGTTTGATCAATGTCAGCAGAAAAGTAAGCTTTATGAACACATATAGAATATTTCAAGTATCGGTGGGAAAGAAAAACAATACAGCATTGTGTCACATTATTTTCAATTTCAAAACTGTACATGGAGGACAATTATCAATCTTTTATTATGTACTGTTAGTTTTGTTTTTATGAATCCTGTTTTGATCCACTGTGATGAAGTCAGCTGCGTCATAGGCAGAATTCCATGGTCATTCAGTTGAGATTAAGGTGCCATTGACACAGTGCTAATTCAATTTCCATTTTATTTATATAACGCTAAATCACAACAACAGTTATCTCATTGCACTTTCCATAGAGAGCAGGTCTAGACCGGATTCTGGGATGTTATTTACAGAAACCCAACAGTTCCCACCAAGAGCAAGCACTAGGCCACAGAGGCAAGGAAACACTTCCTTTAAGAGGCCGAAACCTCAAGCAGAACCATGGCTCAGGGTGGGGGGGCCTCTGCCTCAACCGGTTGGGGGTGTGAAAGAGAGAGAGAAAGAGAAAGAAAGAGAGACAGAGAGATACAGACAGACAGAGAGAGACAGGGAGATAGTGAAGGTGGACTTCCTGAGCTCACTTTCCCCAGGTACAGTGTTGGGGCGAGGCATGACTGGCCACTCATATGGGGGGTTGTGCAGAAAATCTGGGCCTTGAGTCCATCTGTGAGGAAATGCAAACTCCTTTAAGGTCAGTCCTCTGGTGATATTGTCTGCCGAACGTTTTGCTGAATCCACAAACCTCCTGGTTGTCACCTCTCTCAGCGTTTGGATTTCTGCTACAAGAGTTTTGATAAAAACTTTGTACTGACACAATTCTGATCTTAGCCAGTGCACCATAGTGGTGGAATCAGTCCAGAGAAAGACTTGTTTGATGGGCAGAGTGAGTTTGGTTTTGAGGACACTGGCGAGCTGGGCACATGTGAGAGCCCCACTCAGTTCAAGGCGAGGCATGGACAGGTGTTTTTAGGTGCCATGAGGGACCTGGCAAGAAAAAAGGAGACATGAATCTGGCATGCGTAATTAATTGTGCACAAAATCAGCTACCGAGCCGTAAGCTCAGGACTGTTCACCTTTTACTTTGGAAATATTGACCTTGTACGTTTTTTTTTCTGTCGGTAAAGACGTGGACATGTCTTGTCAAAGCAGGGGTGTCAGCACAGACTCGGAGGTTTGGGAGTTCCTCTTCTTAGCTGAGGCACTTGTTCAGCAACGTATGAGGATGTATTGGGTCATCCCATCCGATGTCTTGCTTCCATAAGTCCTGAATGAGAAACTCGGCCCTGGTAGTAAATGGCTGGATGAAACCTACGGGGTCATACTGGCTAGCCAGGATCTTATAGGTCCACATAGTAGGCTCTGAGGGTTCCAACGGTAAATGTTTGTACCCCAGTGTGTCACTTTGAAAGTTTCATCTTAAGCCCAGGGTTGGTTCTTGGAGGCCACTGCTGCTCCTAGACAGCCAAAGCTCTCTGCTAGCTGATCTAGCTTCGGGGGGAAGATTCTCAATGACTAAAGGTAGATTGCTCGTCAACTGCCTTATCTCAAAACCACCATCAGAGAGTAGCTTCTGTAGGCTGTCAACCAGGCCTTTGGCTTCTTCTACAGTGCATGTGCTGTGTAAGCTGTTGTCAACTTAGTATGACTCTCTCCTTTTTCTTTTTCTTTTAGCTTTTCTCTGTGGTCCTGGATATGATGCTGCAGTGCATAGATTGCGCAACATGGACTGCAGGTTGTTCCGAAAGGCAACACCCGCCACTCGTAAATGGATAGCTCTTGTTCCACTTGTGGAACCACTAGAGAGGCTGGTTGGTGGGCAGCAGGCTGATCTGGTGAAATATACTCTTTATGTCTCCACTCACTTCAACCAGGTGCTGAGAACACAAGCATAGACCCCCCCCCCCTCCCAGCAGCAGGATGAGCTCATTATGAAAAGGTCCCATTGAAAGATTCTGTTTGGTTGACGTCAGCTAAAAGGAAACTTAGTAGAAGGCAACTAGAACAGAAACATCAAGAGAAGAAATGGTTTCCATTAGAGCTGTTCCAATACCGATATCAGTATCAGAAAAAGACACTTTAAAGTAGTTCCCCCGATATATCGGCCGTTTGATATTTGATATTGTTAAAGATTATGTTTGATCAATGTCAGCAGAAAAGTAAGCTTTCTCAACACATGTAGAACATTTCAAGTATGGGTGGGGAAGAAGAACAAAACCGCATAGCATCACATTATTTTCAATGGCAATACTGTACACTGAGGGCAAGTATAAATCTTTATTATATGAACTCCATATGATAATAAAACTTTTTAAGTAACAGAATAATAAAATCAATTGCTTTTCGGTCTGCTAGATTGTTCAATTGACTTTATTTTCCAGTGAAGTCAGCGTTCACGAGAAAGTTGGTAAAAGAAAGATGGAGAAATCAAAGAAAGAAATAAGAAAAGCACAGTTTTCATTTAAATAAAATGTATTGCAATTAATGTCAGAATATTGCAATACATTTGTTGTAGTATCATCTTGTGAAAACTCTATTGAGAATTGTGGGGCCCTTAAGGGGCAGCTTTGGCGTGCAGATCTAGAAACTGGAAATAAAGAGGAGGTGCGTCCAGTTATGACTCGGGCTGAGGGGTTATAATCCATTCATCCATCTTCATCCCAGGCTAGGTTGGAGATATAATCCCTCCACCTAGTCCTAAATCTTCCCCAAGGCCTCCACCCAGTTGGACGTCCCTCCACCTAGTCCTGGGTCTTCTCTGGGGCCTCCTCCCAGCTGGACATGCCTGGACCACCTCCCTAGGGAGGCACCCAGGAGGTAACCTTACCAGATGCCCGCCTGAACCACCTCAACTGGCTCGTTTTGACGCAAAGGAGCAGCGGCTCTACTCCAAGCTCCTCTCGGATGAATGAGCTTCTCACCCTGACTATAAGGGAGACCCAGCCCCCCCTCCTGAGAAAACCCATTTTGGCCACTTGTACCCTGGATCTGACCTGAGGGGTTAGATTACATAACTTTAATCATACCAATGAAAGTGTTACCAAAGCCCATCACCTCTAAGACTGACCATAGAAATGACCACTCAAGCACATTAAAGGCTTTCATTACTTCAAGAGAGAGAAGTGACATTGGGGTCTTACTGTCTTCTACCGACTCAACAATGTGGAGAAGGCGATTAATATTATCTGCTGCTAGTAATGTTCTTACAAATCCTTTTTGGTCAGAGTTCAATAACTCTGACATATGGGACTCCAAGTGATGGGCGAGGAGTTTTGCAGAGATAAATCAGAGTTAAGCAGGCTCAGAGGATGATAGCTAGAGCACTCAGAGCAAGGAGATCAAGACTGTGTTAACATCCCTTGAGAATTCACCATTCTCAATTGAGAAGTTAATCATGTCAAGAAGGAATGGGCCAGTTGTTACCTAAAACTAGCATAGAATTCCAGGGGGATCCCATCAAAGCTCGGTGATTTTCCTTTTTGCATATTCTGTACTGAAGAATATAGATATTCTATTCTGTAGTTCCTCTAAAGCACATATGTCAGAGTCAAGGCCCGCGGGCCACATCCGGCCCGCGAGAAGGTTTTTTACGGCCCCTGGGATGATCTTGATTTATTATTAGAACCGGCCCGCAGACCGCAGCAAGCCGGCAGCCCGCAGATCTTTTACACACACCAATACTACATTTCCCACAATGCAACGGTGACGCACCGAGCAGTAGGCTGCTTCATTTCAATATTTATTGGCACAGCAGTCGTCAGCATCACAGTAAAATTAACTTTCAGATACCCATCAAAAATGGCAAAACGGAAGGTGGACACTGAGAACCGGGGGTTTCAAACAAGGTGGGAGTCGGAGTATATGTTCACGGAGGTAGCTGGAAAACCTGTGTGTCTTCTGTGTGGAGAAAGTGTGGCGGTACTGAAAGAGTATAATCTGAGACGACATTATGAAACGAAACACGCGGACAAAAACAAGAATATGGACATGGAACAAAGGCTACAAAAGGCAGAGGAATTAAAACGAGGCCTCAAATCTCGACAGGCTCTGTTCAAAAAAGCCAAATCACAAGGCCAGGCTGCTGTCAAGGCCAGTTTTATTTTGGCAGAAGAGATCGCTAAATCAGCCCGGCCATTTACGGAGGGGGATTTCATCAAAAACTGCATGATTAAAGTTTGTGACGAAGTTTGCCCAGAAAAAAGGCAACTCTTTTTAAATGTGAGTCTGAGCAGAAACACCATTGCCGAGAGAGTAGACCAGTTGTCCATCAATCTAAAAGAGCAGCTTGTGAAAAAGGGAAAAGATTTCATTGCATATTCCTTGGCTGTGGATGAGAGCACCGACATTTCTGACATTGCCCAGTTGTCAATTTTCATCCGCGGAGTGGACTCCAGCCTAAGCGTGACAGAGGAGTTTTTGGCTTTACGTCCTATGCCATGCACAACTACGGGGCATGATTTGTATGAAGAGGTGTCAAGATGTGTAAATGAGATGGAGCTGCCTTGGGAAAAACTCGTGGGTTTGACAACCGACGGAGCACCTGCGATGTGTGGACACAGGAGCGGACTGGTGGCGAAGATACGGGAAAAGATGCAAGAGGAAAACGCGACAGGTGAGCTGACAGCTTATCATTGTATCATACACCAGGAAGCGTTGTGCGGTAAAGCCTTGAAAATGGAGCATGTAATGAGCATCATCACGCGCACAGTTAACTTTATCAGAGCCAAAGGTTTGAATCACCGCCAGTTCAAGGCATTTCTGACGGAGTTAGAAACGGAGCATGGTGATTTGCCTTATCACACAGAGGTGCGATGGCTAAGCCAGGGAAAGGTGCTTCAAAGATGTTTCGAGCTTCGTGAGGAGATTTGTCTGTTCTTGGACAGCAAAGGGAAAGACACAACACAACTCCGAGACGAAATGTTTCTGTGTGAAATGGCTTTTCTGTGTGACATTACGAGTCATCTGAATGCAATGAACTTGCAGCTGCAGTGTCGGGATCATGTCATCTCTGATATGTACAGTACAGTGAAGGCATTTAAAACCAAACTGACTCTGTGGGAGACGCAGATGCGGAAAGAAAATTTGAGCCACTTTCCCAGCTGCCAGACCATGAAAGAGAAGCTCTCTACCAGTGCGTTCCCGAGCGCACAGTTGGCTGATAAAATAGGTATGCTTGCCGCTGACTTTCGACGCCGATTTGCTGACTTTGAAGCACAAAAAAGCAGGTTGGAACTGCTCGGTAACCCATTTGCTGTTGACGTGGAAAGCTCACCACCAAACCTCCAAATGGAGTTGATTGACCTCCAATGCAATGATGCACTGAGGGCAAAATATGCGGCAGTGGGTGCTGCGGAGTTCGCCCGTTTCCTCCCCGACACAATGCCCCAGCTGCGCATCCAGGCTGCTCAAACGTTTTCTTTCATTTAATGTTCATGTTATGGGGATTTTTATATAAAGGAAATTTGTCTTTTGTGTCTGTTGAAAATTAAAGATTACTGACAGAGCCATAAGAAAATATTGCTTTATTTATCTGATCATATTGGAATATATTTGTTAGGTTTTCAGTAGGTTCAATTAGGTTCACTAGACTATATGCGTCATTTAAAAAATTTTCAATGAACATTCGAACAGTCCGGCCCTCGGCTTGTAGCTAAATTTTTTATTTGGCCCTCCGTCCATTTGACTTTGACACCCCTGCTCTAAAGTAATCAATTTGTCTAAGGGCGTTTTCACACCTGCAGTTTGTTTGCTTTGGTCCGAATCAGTGGGTTAGTTTGTAAAATTGGAGCAATTTTCCCTCGGTCGGTTTGGTTTCACACCTGGAAAAATATGTGTATATGTGACACCTCACACAAGACTCTACGTTAAACCGTTCAAATGTTATGAAAGGGGGCGTATCCTGTATTAGTGGGCGTGGTTACATTATAGGGGCCGGCTCAGTGTCACATGTAGACCACACATTCTAAGTTTCATGTAAGTCAGATGATGTTTGTCATATAAGGCTGATTTCCTGTTGCAAGTTGGTGACGCTATCTCCAAAAGTCCATATTGGCCTGAAGATGTCCTCAGGCCTGGACTCCTGGTTTTTCAAGCAGATCTGACAATGTACACTGTAGTTAAAGACCCTTTGTCCGTCATCGCTTAACACTCAAAATGGCCGCCATACCACGACCACACCGTTCGACAAAAAGTTTTTCTTTTAATAACTTTTTATCAGTAAGGTCTTTAGATAACTCAGAGTGAATTTGAAGATGACCAGATGAAATAGGAGGAGACATTCAATTCAAAATGGCGGACTTCCTGTTGGGTTTAGGGTATCAAAACAATGGAGTTTTATGTCCGCCCTGCCATGCTACATATGTGTACCAAGTTCCGTGATTCTACGTTAAACGTACTGCAGGGGCTCAATTTTTAAAATTTTGTAGGGGGCGCTAGCGAGCCAAATTTGTGCACTTTATTCTTGAAACACTTAAAATACATACATTTTCATCAGACTTGATGCAACCGCCAAATTTGGTGAGTTTTTGAATATGTTAAGCCCCTCAAAAAGGCAATTTATTTACCGGGAAAAGTAATAATAGTAATAATAATAATAATTAAAGCTGCGAGCAGCGTTGGATGGGCCCTCGCTAGCCTGCAAACATCGGGGTTACTGGCGCACATCGCTCCTTGCGACCGTGCACTCAGACACTGAAAATCATCACCAATAAAAAGAAAACTCCCTGTTGAGTTCAATCATGCCTCACACAAGACTGTCCCTTAACCCTTGTATTGTCCTTTGTGTCACAGGGACATGGTTAGCTTATGTGACCTTTTGTACTAGCCAGCCGTTCTGCTTCGGGATCCCGAGACACCACTTTCATTCCATGTCAAATACCATCGTGGCCTCATCCTTTGGGTCTCAGAGACCCCGCTGTTTTATGTTCCATGGCATTATACGTATGTCCCACAACTGCCGTGGCGCCCCCATCCTCCGGGGTCCCGGGGACCCGAAGGACAACGCCATGGGTCCCAGGGACCCGAAGGACAATGTCATGAGTCCCAGGAACCCGAAAGACAATGTCATGAGTCCCAGGGACCCAAAGGACAATGCCATGGGTCCCAGTGACCCGTAGGACAACGTCAAGGGTCCTTGTGACCCAAAAGGACAACGCCAAGGGTCCTGGGGACCCGAAAGGACAATGCCCTGGGTCCCTGGGACCCAAAGGATAACATCAAAGGGTCTTCGGGTCCCAGGGACCCGTGGAACCAGTAGGACGATGCCATGGGTCCCAGGGACCCCCCCATCCTCCGGGGTCCCGGGGACCCATCCTTGTTCGATGTCATCTTTCTCCTACCCTTGAGGCCTCAACTCGCCATTCGGGTCCCTGGGACCCAGGGTTGTGTGTGTGTGTGTGTGTGTGTCTGTGTGTGTGTGTGTGTCTGTGTGTGTGGGTCTATGTGTGTGTGTCTGTGTGTGTGTGTGTGTGTGTGTGTGTGTGTGGTGTGTGTGTGTGTGTGTGTGTGTGTGGTGTTCCAAACAGATTCAAGGTTTGTTCGGGGCCTCGTCCACACGGGCCAAGAGGCTACGGGCGAACACACTCGGCACAGTAGTAGGCCCGCGTGCAGCTTCCACAGATGTATCTCTTGCAGCCACCACAAACGATGTGTGATTTGCGGTCCTTTCTCTCCGGACAGAGCTGACACCGCTTCCTTTTGCTTTGCACCCTCGGTGTGTCCGGTTCAGAATCCCCATGCTCCTCTAGGCCCCTTGTGACTGTGCCACCGCCGCCGCTGTCTCCATCGCCACCACCACCACCAGCACAGGACCTGCTCGCCGTGACGACGGCTTTGACAAGCGCGGCTGACGCCTCTGTGCGAGGCTGACGCCTCCGTCTCTCGATGAGCGGATTCACAAGTGCCCTTCCCAACTGCTCGAGGAACGCCCTCCTCTTGTTGAGCTTGCCGCGCATCCACTCGGGCCTGAGCTCTCGCCACAGCACAAAGGCGTTGTAGGCGGACACGTCGAGGATGTTGTGGAAGACGGCAAGGGGCCAGCGCGCTGTCTTCCTGCGGCAGCTGTACGTGCCCACAAGCTTGTCCAGGTTGTCCACCCGCCCTTGGTGTGGTTGTAGTGGAGGATAATGTTGGGTTTGGCTTGCCTGCCGGCGCCGACGCCCGCATCCCCCGTGTGCAGCGTGCTCAGCAGCACCACGTTCCTGTGCTTCTTGGGCACGTAGGACACCAGAGTGGCGACGGGCGTGAAGGCAAACTTGGACGAGAAGACCGCACGGTCCTTGGTGGCGAGCAACGCCCCCGGCAGCTCGGGCTTGTTTTTGCGCATCGTGCCCACCACGGTGAGGCGCCGCTCGGAGAGCAGCCGCTGGGCCAGCGCGTAGGAGGTGAAAAAGTTGTCGCACGTCACGTTACGTGGGCCCCTCAGGCCCTCGGTCACGTCCAGCAACACGCGGGAGCCCAGATTCTTCTCGGGCGTGCCGCTCACCGACTTGCCCGTGTAGAGCTGCATGTGCCACGCGTAGCTGGAGCCGGCGTCGCAGGCCACCCACGACTTGAGTCCGTACCGGGCGGGCTTGCTGGGCATGTACTGGCGGAAGGCGCAGCGACCTTGTGAAAGTGGCGTGTCCAAACAAGAAGATGGAACACGATGGATAGAGATGGAAGACAAAAATTTAACACACACACACACACACACACACACACACACACACACAAAGAAAGACAAGTGTACGGCAGAGGTACAAAAAACAACAACCAAGCAAAAAAATAAATAAAAATACAACACCTCGAAAGGGCACCAGCTGCTCGTCCACCGTCACGTCGGCGCCCGGGTTGTAGAGGCGAGGCAGCTGCCGCGTCCACTCGTCCCACACCTCTCGTACGGCCGCCAGTTTGTCCGAGGCTCGGCGGGCAGCTCTCGACTCGCGGTCGTCGAATCGCAACAGTCTAGAGTACGCGTGGAACTGCTTGATTGGCATCGTGGCGCGGAAAATGGCCCTGCCGCTCTCCTCGTGCCACAGGCTCTCCAAGGCCTCGTTGCGGGACCGGTACACGCCCGCGAGGAGCAGCAGCCCGAGGTAGCCTCGCAGGTCCGTGACGTCCATTGCTTTCCACTTGCCGCCTGTGGCACATCTCCTTTGACCCTCGAGGTTTGTGGCGGCCACAACCATGTCTTCGATTTGCCGCGTGACAAACAGGCCAAACGCAGACACTATGTCGTGGACGTGTTCCGCGGCGTACTCTGTGGGTCCCGGGCGCTGTAGTAGCAGCAGCGCGGTGGCGTCTGCGGCGGCAGCCGCAGCAGCAGTAGCAGCGTCTGTCGTGTCCTTTTCTTGGTCGGGTTTGTCCTCTTCGGTGGCGTGGCAGTGAGTTCTTGGGACACTGGGATGACACGTTTTCGAGGACCATTTGATTTTGCCATCTTTTGACACAAATGTTTCCTCATCCTGCTCGTCCTCCTCTTGCCCCTCGTCTTCACTACCCTCTTCGTCTTCTTCTACATCTACTTCTTCATCTTCGTCTTCTTCTTCTTTGTCTTCTTCTACATCTACTTCTTCATCTTCGTCTTCTTCTTCTTCGTCCCTTGTATGTCCACCCTCTTCTTCTTCTTCTTCTTCTTCTTCTTCTTCTTCTTCTTCTTCATTCACCTGTTCTCCTCCTTGGTCTTGAACTTCAACGTCCACTTGGCCTTGGTCATCATCTTCGATGCCGTCGTCATCGTAGCAGCAGTAGTCTTTTTCTCTGCTGTGGTCGTGTGTACGTTGGTCCTCTTGTGGTTTTTCTCCGTTTTGTACCTTGGCTTCAGCGGGGACATTGCAAGCGGCACCGCCGCTCAAGAGAATCCGATGCAGCTTCAACTCCAGTGTCAAACGACGGGCCATGCTGCAGCTTCTGCCCCGGCTGTGCCAACGTGCCACGTGCAAAAAGTGCACAGGTCCGAAACAAGATGACGTGAAAAAGAAAATGACAAGAACAAGAAGACAAGACAAATGTGTCTAAAGTGTCTATTGTGTGTTTGTGTGTGTGTGTGTGAGTAATAAAAATAATTAGTAGACTAATGTCAAACAAATGCCTTTGTTTCTCTATTCTTTTTTACCTCCCTTTCCACTCGACCTGAAGGACAATACCCTGGGTCCCAGGGACCCAAAGTACAACGTCAAGGGTCCCAGGGACCCGTAGGACAACATCAAGGGTCCCAGGGACCCAAAAGGACAATGCCTTGGGTCCCAGGGACCCAAAAGGACAATGTCAAGGGTCCCTGTGACCCAAAAGGACAATGTCAAGGGTCCCTGCGACCCAAAAGGACAATGTCATGGGTCCCAGGGACCCGAAGGACAGCGTCAAGGGTCCCAGGGACCCGAAGGACAATGCCACGGGTCACTGGAACCCGTAGGACAGCGTCAAGGGTCCTGGTGACCCAAAAGGACAACGTCAAGGGTCCTGGTGACCCAAACGGACAACGTCAAGGGTCCCAGGGACCCGAAGGACAACACCACGGGTCCCCGGGACCCAAAGGACAACACAAGGGCTAGAGGAACCTGGTCCAGAGGCGTGGCCACACATTTCCATCCGCCTTCCTGCACAGCTGCAAACCATCTCCATCATTCAGTCTCCACAGCTGCAATCCATCTCCATCATTCCATCTCCATCATTCCATCTCCACAGTATATAAACCCGGGCTGACCACCTCTTCAGCGCCAGTTTGTTACTAAACCCTAAGTGGTAACTAGGCCAGTCATCAGTGCACGTTGCTCTCAAGCCTTGCCGTTGACTAACCTTGTTTTGTTTTCGTCACAGTTTCCGTGTTCCGCCGTGGGCGTATGCAGCTTCCTCAGACCCGCTCCGTTGTTGCTCTCATCCACACCTCCACCACCACCTGTGCCTCATCTGTGATTTTGTTGGATTAAACCTTTTCTTTACCTTGTTTATCCGCGCTTGTGTGTTCTGGTGTGGGTCAACCTACCCTCAACACAAACAGAGTACCTCGCCATGGACAAGATGCTCAAGCAAAAAAGAGCCAGCTACATACAGGCCAGTGACATAGGCAGATTGAACCATGTGGCCGATGTTCTCTTTCACCATGGGATGATGACACAAGAACAGGTGGACTCTGTTCATTCTATTAGATCCCCTCAGGACAGGGCTAGGACAATGATCGATGTAGCGAGGAAGAACGGGTCCGTCGTGTGTGAAACGTTTATGGACGCCTGGGAAAACTACCACGGTGGAACCGCTGCGGCTGCACCCGAGGTAGCTCACGACGTACTCGCAATGTTGGATGAGTTGACCACCAAAGATATTAGCAGGCTCAAGTTTGTCATGCTTGACATACACGTCTACGATCAACGACCTGTCAGTCGTGCCACTTTGGATTCACTGACTCATAGAACCCAGATAGCAGACGCTATCGTGCAGCGCTACAAAGACAAAGCGCGAGCGGTCTTGCTCATCCTGCTGGAGCGCATAAGTCGCAACGATCTGGTGGAAAGGCTTCGCAGCGGCGCCCATGGCCAAATGACACGTCCACGCGGAGATGTTACTCTTGCTGGATATGGCTCTGCCATCCGAGGGAATGCGGCTCAGGTCAGGATGAAGGTGTTTGAGACACTCGAAGACCTCAGCGAAGACTCTTTCATAAGGTTTGTGTGGATGCTGCGTCTGCCGCCCTACAAATCTGAACGTATCACAAGTGTGAGCGACCTTGTTGACGTACTCACAGACCATGTGAACCGTGACACGTTCGTGTTCGTGGAAACTGTGTATGCAACTCTGCGTCTGATCAGAAGTGTGAACTTAGCCGAAAGGTTGGCTACGTACATGCGTAGCCTCAGCGTCTGAACGTCAGTGTTGCCCTAAACTGTTTAGGAGCCTTACCCAATTGTACACAGATACACATTACTGCAGATGAATAAAATGAATGCTTGTCAAAACCCCGGATTCCGTGTCCAATTGTGTACCACCATTGTGAAAGTGTTGATTGCATCCTACTGGTGCGTTTTCGCAATCTATTCTAGCATGCTGCTTCATTCATTGAGATGATTGTGTTTATCAGTGCATGTATTTGCCCTAGTTCCCTTTGAGAGGACGACAGGACTTATATATGGTTGACCGGTATGTTGATTTACTCTTACATGAGTGTAAAACAGTGGCCATTGTGTGTTCTGTCAGCAAACACGGTACTATTTTAGCGTTAGCTACTGCATAGCTGGTCCCCGGGACCCGAAGGGCAACGTCAAGGGTCCTGGTGACCAGAACGACAATACTTTGGGTCCCTGTGACCCAAAAGGACAACGTCAAGGGTGCCTGTGACCCAAAAGGACAACGTCAAGGGTCCCTGTGACCCAAAAGGACAACGTCAAGGGTCCTGGCACCCGTAGGACAACGTCAAGGGTCCCTGTGACCCAAAAGGACAAAGTCAAGGGTCCCGGGGACCCGAAAGGACAATGCCCTGGGTCCCAGGGACCTGAAGGACAATGTCATGGGTCCCAGGGACCCGAAGGACTACGTCAAGGGTCCTTGTGACCCAAAAGGACAACGTCAAGGGTCCCAGGGACCCGAAAGGACAATGCCAAGGGTCCCTAGGACCCGTAGGACAACGTCAAGGGTCTTCAGGTCCCAGGGACCCGTAGGACAATGCCATGGGTCCCAGGGACCCGTAGGACAACGTCAAGGGTCTTCGGGTCCCAGGGACCGTAGGACAATGCCATTAGTCCCAGGGACCCGAAGGACAATACCATGGGTCCAAGGGACCCGTAGGACAATGCCGTGGGTCCCAGGGACCCGAAGGACAATACGATGGGTAAAACTGCACGGGCCCCAGGGACCCGAAGGACAACACGAGGGTTAAAACAACACTGTAGCTACATGTAATGTCTCGCTAAATGTGTAGGATTTTGTAATCTCTATTGGTAAAGGCCATTTTATTGAAATGAGTTTTCCCTCAGTTGTTTTAGTAACTATGCCTGTGTTTTAGCACCATGGACAGTTCCCCCTGTCTTTTAGTGTCAAGTGAGTCAGAAAACTCAGCTGCAGTACACAGAGCTTTCCAGTTTCACTTCTGAACGCTTGTACAGGGGTTTGTTCAGATGTCATTCATAGCCTAATTTATGTAGCATTTTATACCTAGAAACGTGGCCAAAATTGATTATTTTATGGCTGTTGACACTATATTCTGATTAATGCAGTGATAAAAGGACACATCTAAAATAAAAACCCCTCTGTAACACCCACTGACTAAAGGTCTGTCAACAAAATAAAAGAATTTTGAATCTGACTTCGACGTTGTGTACATTTATTTCTAGGTATAGTTACGTCAAATTACACGTATATATCTGGAATGATTATTTGACTTTGTTGAACACACGCTGGATTGAACTGCTGCCACTTCAAGTCGAGTCAAATTTATTTGTCAAATCTACAATATGTGCCAGACATACAGAACATTTGAAAATACTTTTCTCTCCGACCCACGGTGCAATGTATGCACTAGTCTTATCTGGATGAATGAGTAGGCATAATAAATATCGCCAGTAGCTTTTAATTTAACACATCTACGTAGCCTGCAGAAATATAATACATTTCTATTTGCATTGCCTATAGATGTTTAGACTCACACGTTAATATGAGTGGATCCCACTGTCCCTCAGCAGACAGCTGTCTCCAAGCTTACTGTCCCTCAACAGACAGCTGTCTCCGAGCTAACTGTCCCTCAACAGACACATGCCTCCAAGCCCACTGTCCCTCAGCAGACACATGCCTCCAAGCCCACTGTCCCTCAGCAGACAGCTGTCTCCAAGCTAACTGTCCCTCAACAGACACATGCCTCCAAGCCCACTGTCCCTCAGCAGACAGCTGTCTCCAAGCTAACTGTCCCTCAACAGACACATGCCTCCAAGCCCACTGTCCCTCAGCAGACACATGCCTCCAAGCCCACTGTCCCACAGCAGACAGCTGCCTCCAAGCCCACTGTCCCTCAGCAGATACATGCCTCCAAGCCCACTGTCCCTCAGCAGACACATGCCTCCAAGCCCACTGTCCATCAGCAGACAGCTGTCTCCAAGCCCACTGTCCCTCTGCAGACGCACGGGTGCCTGGGACCCGAAGGACAATGAACTGGGTCCCAGGGACCCGAAGGACAACGTCAAGGGTCTCAGGGACCCGAAGTACAACGCCACGGGTCTCAGGGACCCGAAGGACAACGTCAAGGGGTCCCAGGGACCCGAAGGACAACGTCAAGGGTCCAGGGACCCGAAGGACAACGTCAAGGGTCTCAGGGACCCGAAGGACAAGGCCATGGGTGCCAGGGACCCGAAGGACAACGCCACGGGTCTCAGGGACCGAAGGACAACGTCAAGGGTCCCAGGACCCGAAGGACAACGTCAAGGGTCCCAGGGACCGAAGGACAAGGCCATGGGTCCCAGGGACCGATGGACAACGCCACGGGTCTCAGGGACCCGAAGGACAACGTCAAGGGTCTCAGGGACCCGAAGGACAAGGCCACGGGTGCCAGGGACCCGAAGGACAACGCCACGGGTCTCAGGGACCCGAAGGACAACGTCAAGGGTCCCAGGGACCCGAAGGACAACGTCAGGGTCCCAGGGACCGAAGGACAAGGCCATGGGTCCCAGGGACCGATGGACAACGCCACGGGTCTCAGGGACCCGTAGGACAACGTCAAGGGTCTCAGGGACCCGAAGGACAAGGCCACCGGTCCCAGGGACCCGTAGGACAACGCCACGGGTCCCAGGGACCCGAAGGACAACGTCAAGGGTCCCAGGGACCCGAAGGACAACGTCAAGGGTCCCAGGGACCCGAAGGACAACGTCAAGGGTCCCAGGGACCCGAAGGACAACGCCATGGGTCCCAGGGACCCGTAGGACGAAGCCAAGGGTCCTTGTGACCCAAAAGGACACCGTCAAGGGTCCCAGGGACCCGAAGGACAATGCCACGGGTCCCTGGGACCCGTAGGACAACGTCAAGGGTCTTCGGGTCCCAGTGACCCAAAGGACAATGCCATGAGTCCCAGGGACCCGAAGGACAATGCCATGAGTCCCAGGGACCCGAAGGACAATGCCATGGGTCCCAGGGACCCGAAGGACAACACGATGGGTAAAACTGCACGGGTCCCGGGGTACCGAAGGACAACACAAGGGTTAAATTTGCCTCCATTGCTAGTCCCTGCTGTTTTCCAGCACCATGGACACTTTCCCTGTCTTTAGTCAAAAGCATTTTAGCCCCATGAACAGTTCCACCCTTTACAGTTAAAATATTTTAGCAAAATTGCTAGTTCCTGTTGTGTGAAATTACCCTGCACAGTTCCCCGTTTTTCAGCACCATGGACAGTCCCCCCCTGTCTTTTAGTGTCAAGTTGTTTAGCACCATGGACAGTTTCCCCCGTTAATCAGCACCATGGACAGTTGCCCTGTGTTTCAGTTTAAATTTACCTCCATTGTTAGTTCTCGCTGTTTTCCAGTACCATGGACAGTTCTCACTGTCTTTTAGTACCAAGTGGCTTGGCACCATGGACAGTTTCCCCTGTGTTTTTGAACCATGTACACTTCCCCCCGTTACTCAGCACCATGGATAGTTCCCCCTGTGTTTCACCTTAAATTTACCTCTATTGTTCCATTGTCAAGGCACCTTGGGCAGTTCCCTGCCATGGACAGCTGTCTCCAAGCCCACTGTCCCTCAGCAGACAGCTGCCTCCAAGCCCACTGTCCCTCAGCAGACAGCTGTCTCCAAGCTAACTGTCCCTCAACAGACACATGCCTCCAAGCCCACTGTCCCTCAGCAGACACATGCCTCCAAGCCCACTGTCCCTCAGCAGACAGCTGTCTCCAAGCCCACTGTCCCTCAGCAGACAGCTGTCTCCAAGCCCACTGTCCCTCTGCAGACGCACGAGTGCCTGGGACTCGAAGGACAATGAACCGGGTCCCAGGGACCCGAAGGACAACGTCAAGGGTCCCTGGGACCCGAAGGACAACGCCACGGGTCTCAGGGACCCGAAGGACAACATCAAGGGTCCCAGGGACCCAAAGGACAACGTCAAGGGTCCCAGGGACCCGAAGGACAATGCCATGGGTCCCAGGGACCCGAAAGGACAATGCCATGGGTCCCAGGGACCCGATGGACAACGCCACGGGTCTCAGGGACCCGAAGGACAACACGATGGGTAAAACTGCACGGGTCCCGGGGACCCGAAGGACAACACAAGGGTTAAGTGGGTCACCAATTATGGAAGTGGGCATGGCTTAAGCATAAGGGGGCGGGCCAAAGCATTACTAATGAAGAAGGAACTCTCTGCTGAGTTAAATTACACCTCACACAAGACTCTACCTTAAACGGTTCAAATAGTATGAAAAGTGGTTGTGGTTAAAGTATAGGGGCCGGCTCAGTATCACATGTAGACCACACATTCCCTCGCTAACCTGCAAACGTTGGGGTTAGTGGCCCACGCCGCTCCTTGCGACCGTGCATTTTTTGCGGCACTCAGACACTGAAAATTGTCACCAATAAAAAGAAAAAGCCCTGCTGAGTTCAATGATGCCTCACACAAGACTGTACCTTAAATGGGTCACCAGTTATGGAAGTGGTCATGGTTAAAGTATAGGGGCCGGCTCAATGTCACATGTAGACCACACATTCTAAGTTTCATGTAAGTCAGATGATGTTTGTCATATAAGGCTGATTTCCGGTTGCCAGTTGGTAGCGCTATCTCCAAAAGTCCATATTGGCCTGTAGATGTCCTCAGGCCTGGACTCTTGGTGATTCAAGCAGCTTTGACAACCTACACTGTAGTTACAGCCACTTTCTCCATCGCTAATCAATCGATTCAAGAAGGTTGCAGTCACGGCCTAGGAGGAGTTCAAAAGAATGTAAAACACATGAAAATGCATTCATTCAAAATGGCCGCCTTCCGGTTGGGCCAAGCTAATGAAGGTAAATGGGAAATATGTTTGCAATGATTAGAGCACTATCAATATAAAATCTTGTGAAGATCGGGCCAAGTCCAATTAGGGGGGCGCTATGAAGGTATGGGTGATAGGTACGGGCCAAATCGCTGAACAGACTCGCAAAGCACCGCGGTGTTTATGTGAGTGGCAAGTTTTGTGAGTTTTTGTATATATGGAGGCCGTCAAAAAAGTGCCCAAGGGCAAAAACAATTTTTTAGATTTTTCATAAATCCTGAAGTCCTCAAAAACGTCTTCGTAAAATGAGAAATTTTGCACGAAATTCGGCAAAACTGCAATTAATGCATTAGATCAAAATGGCCGCATTCCGGTTGGGCCAAGCTAATGAAGATAAATGGGAAATATGTTTGCAATGATTGTTTTTGCACGAATTTCGGCATATCATTCATTGTAAATTTTTTAAGTTTTTCTATAAATAGCTTGATTGAGTTCCAGATGATACGCATGTTCCCTCAAAAGTTAGTACATTAATTTTCTTTTGTCAAACTGAAGGTGCACGTTATGAGGCACTATAGAGCCCCCTGTCAACGCCCATGACCAATCATTACAGAACCTCATGATTTTTCATAGGCCTGACATGTGTGCAAGTTTTAGTGAGTTTTCGCGCATGCTAAGACCCTAAAAAATGAGAGACAATAACAACTAGAACTGAAAGCAGTTACAACGGGGTCCAAGCCTCCCAGCGCAAGTTGGCCCCAACGACCCAGGGAGCGCACAAAAGTGGAACCCAAAGCGAAACGGTGGGAGGGAAAACGTTGGGAAATATGGAGAGGCGCATGCATCAGTATGGATTAATAGCACAATGACCCTGAAAAACTATAGGGCCAAACACGTTTTTCCTGCTACAGTGCCACCTATTGGTGGAAGTGGGTCAATTGTTGCGTCTGAGGTCTTTGCGGGGTTTTGGACCGGTCCTGGAAATGGCAAACCCCCATCTTGCACAATTTAGGCTGCAGCGGGGGGGGTTCACGCAAAGAAGCATAACTAGAACTGCAAGCAATTACAAGGTGGTCCAAGCCTCCCTGCGCAAGTCAGCCCCAACGACCCGGGAGAGCAAGAAAGCGAACCCAAAGCGAAAAAGGTGGGGGGGGGGGGGCAAATGTCAGGAAACATCAAGAGGCGCATATAACAGTACAGATTAATAGCACAATGACCCCGGAAAACCCTGGGCTTTCTACATCCTGTTAATTTTAAGTAATTCACTTTAGTGGAAGTGGTTATTCCAGATGTTGGCCCATAGGCCACGCCCACTTGAACCAATCAGTACCCCACTGGAAGGACCACCTCAGGAGGGGGCCTAGATGGTACCCATCAAATTTTGTATAAGTCGGATGAGTGGTTCATGAAATATAAACTTGTTGTATTTGTAGTGCCCCCTAGTGGCCAATGTTTGAGAAATTTGTTTTAGAGACTCAAAGGGTCATGCCAAGGAAAAAGCTAAAGTTTGGCTTAGACAGCATTTATTTTGGCCGAGAAATGGCAAAGTCTGTGTTTTCATAGATAGCTATACAAATTTGTTTGCGCGTAATATGCGCAATCTTTATTCCATAAAGAAATCTTTATAAAACTTTGTCTCAGGTCGGTCTGGAGATGCTATGTGCTAAGTTTCGTGCAGATCCATTGCACGGTCAAGGAGGAGTTTGAAAAAGTTGGTTTTGCATATGTCGCAATTTTTCAAGCATAACAGTCTTGGCCGTGGCCTATATCACGAGATCCAGTAGGATCCAGGGAACGCGTGGATATATGGTTTTTAAATTTCCGATGCACATTTTTTCTGCCATAGCGCCAACTAGTGGTGGAAGTGGGCCAATTGTTGCGTCTAAGGTCTTTGCAGAGTTTTGGACCAGTCCTGAAAAGGGCACACCGCCACCATGTGCGGTTTAGGCTGCAGCGGCAGTTTTACGTGGAGAAGAATAATAATGTAGGAGGAGAAGAATCCCTAGGAAAACAATAGGGTTCCACAGCCCTGCTGTGAGAACCGCGTATCACTTTGTGTTACTGCGGTGCACGCATCCTTGGGCTTGGACCCCTAATAATCCCTACAAAAACAATAGGTTCCTTGCACTTCAGAGCTCGGGCCCTTGATATCTTTTAGTCGGGTTTCCGACCACACCACAGCACTGAGACGGCTCTCGTCAAAGTCTTTAATGACATCCACCTTAACACAGATAGTGGCAAAATTTCAATCTTAGTATTACTTAATCTCAGTGCTGCATTTGACACGGTCGACCACGCCATATTACTAAACCAATTGGAAAACTGGGTAGGACTTTCTGGCTCAGTACTAAACTGGTTTGAATCCTACTTACAGAATAGGGATTACTTTGTGTCAATAGGTAATTATACATCTGAACGTACAAATATGACGTGCGGAGTTCCCCAAGGCTCTATTCTGGGGCCTCTTCTGTTTAACATCTACATGCTCCCACTGGCCCAGATTATGGAGAACAACAAAATGAGTTACCATAGTTATGCGGACGACACACAAATTTACATAACCTTATCGCCAGGGGACTATAGTCCAATACAAAAACTGACTAAGTGCATCGAACAAATTAACGGCTGGATGTGCCAGAACTTTCTGAAATTAAATGAAGGAAAAACTGAGGTGGTTGTTTTTGGAGCAAAAGAGGAACGATTAAAAGTCTGCGCTCAGCTTCAAACAACAATGTTAAAAACAACAGACAAAGCCAGAAATCTTGGTGTAGTCATGGACTCAGACCTGAATTTTAACAGCCACTTTAAGACAATTACAAAGTCAGCCTACTATCACCTTAAGAATATATAAAGGGTTAAAGGACTTATGTGTCAACAGGACTTGGAAAAACTGGTCCATGCTTTCATCTTCAGTAGACTTGACTACTGTAACGGGGTCTTTACAGGTCTCCCTAAAAAATCAATCAGACAGCTGCAGCTGATTCAGAACGCTGCTGCTCGAGTCCTCACTAAGACCAAGAGACTGGATCACATCACTCCAGTCCTCACTAAGACCAAGAGACTGGATCACATCACTCCAGTTCTGAAGTCTTTACACTGGCTTCCTGTACCTCAAAGAATTTATTTCAAAGTACTCTTGCTAGTTTATAAATCACTTAACGGTTTAGGTCCAAAATACATTTCTGATCTGCTACTACACTATGAACCACCCAGACCTCTCAGGTCATCTGGGACAGGTCTACTTTCTGTCCCCAGAGTCAGAACTAAACAGGGTGAAGCAGCTTTCAGTTTCTATGCTCCTCATATCTGGAATAAACTCCCAGAAACCTGTAGATCCGCTGCTACTCTCAGTTCTTTTAAATCAAGGCTGGAGACCTTCCTTTTTGATGCTGCCTTTCTTTAAATGACTGCTCATTTCTTTAAATTTCTTATGCTGCACTGTAACTTTTATTCTTGTGTTTTATGTGTCCTAATGTTTCTATTTTATTTTTAACTGTCTATTCATGTGTCTTATTGGTTTTTAATGCTTATGACTTTTAACTGTTTGTACCTGTGTTTTATCTGTTAAACTGATTTTATGTAAAGCACTTTGAATTGCCCTGTTGCTGAAATGTGCTATACAAATAAAGCTGCCTTGCCTTGCCTTGCCTAATAATAATTAAAGCTGCACGCAGCAATGAACGGGCCCTTACCTTCGATATCACACGGCTGCTGGCCTTTCCTCCTCTTCCTCATCCCAGTCAGTTGCCATAGTTCTAGTACTAGGTTGAGGCTACTCTCCCCAATGTGACGTCATCGCTGAATTGAATTTTGAAAACCTGTTATTGGCAAAAATGACAAAAAATTGGACTTTACCACTATTTGGAGGAATTTTTTTAAATGACATATCTTGAGGGCTTTTTTACCCAGTGATGGTTAACCTGCAAGTTATGAATGGGGCGTGGTCTGTGTACATAGGTGTGGATAGAGTATGGGGGGGCTTAAATCACATGTAGACCACACATTCTAAGTTTCATGTAAATCGGAATGCAAACCAAGATACAACCGTTCCTGTTTCTACAGCCGCCTAATGGAGAGATGTCAGAGTGGGGGGGGGGGGGGGGGCACATGCTCAGGTCCAATACATGCTAATTGAGAGATGTCACAGTGGGGGGGGCACATGCCTAGGTCCTATATGTAAAACAGATGACAATTCATAAAGTCAAAATGGCCAACTTCTGGTTGGGCGGAGCTAATGGAGGTAAATGGGAACTATGTCCACAATGATTAGAGCAATATCAATATCAAGTCTGGTGAAGATTGGAGTCCAAGTACTAGGTCCAAGTTAAGGACTTCCACGCATAAGGAGGCACTCTGTAGCCCCCTTACAGGTATTGGCCAAATTGCTGAAAATTCTCACAGAGCTCCCAGGTGTTTATGTGGGTGCACATTTTTTAGAGTTTTTGTATATATAGAGGCCGTCAAAAATGTGGATTCCTTCTTCATGGTTGTGGATTCCTTCTTCATGGTGGGGGGACAAACAGAAACCAAACTCATATGGGCCCCAACGTAGAACACCTCTGAACTCTTGTCACCAAAGAACAACTTAACTCATAGAACTGAAAAGTTGTTTTTTGTGATCGCACTTAATTATTTTAGGTTAGTTCATACCTGTGTTATCTGTATGCTTGTATACCATATTTCTGTGTATATTAATACACAAACTTCTCAAACTTTATCCTGGTTTCCTACTCTCTTTATTGATGTTCAGTTCGCTGGTTCTTAAAAATTTAGTTTTCTTCTTGTTCTGGTCCAAATTCAGATACATAACACTACTACGAGCTATTTCATGAATGTACAGTCTTACTACAATCAATCAGGGTTACAAATACTTGTTTTACTTGTGTCTCTTTTTTATCTGCTTGCCTTTGCAACTCATCTATAAATGCTTTGCATGTAGTACACTAATCAGTAGTACCTCACGAGTTCATCATGAATCATTGTGTTGGTAAGTGCTTGTAAAAGACGCACTAACACACTAATATCCATAGGCATATTTCTGTGTATGTTAACACCCTTCTCAAACTTTATCCTGGTTTCCTGGTCTCGTTATTGACAGTCAGTTCTCTGGCTCTTAACAATCTAGTTTTCTTCTGGTTTTGGTCCAAATTCAAGTGGCTTTTGAATCATAACATTTATTTAGGTCATGAACAACTGTAGGTCTAATCTGTCTGTTAATCATTAACTTCCTAGTTTTTCACCAACCTTATACGTACATTCCAGAGAACCTAGTTAATACTGGAAAATGACTTAATTTACAAATGATTAATGCATCATTTATGAATTATTACAAAAATCAACTTATAAAAGTTTCACATGGGGTAACATATTATGGATAAACCGTTTACTAAATGTATTTCCAAATGCTTTACTGATTAGAATAAATATAGAAACTCTGCTTTACAAATGATAAACAAAGACATTACTAAGATTTGTAGATAGTTTATGAAGGGAAAATTATGTTGTTTACAAAGGTTTTTGCTACACTTATTAATCGCTAAAGTTCCATTTATGAACATTATTTTTGAGAGCCTTATTTACTATGAACAAACCATTCATGAGTTTGTATAAAAATGCTTTATTTATGATAATTAACACAGGAGCAAAAGGAAAAGAGCTGAACAGGTGTTTGATGACAATAAAATTACTAAAACATTATTACAAAAATCCAAACAAAGAACACTGCATAAATCTCCTGGTGGTGATTTAAAGAAAGCCTTTAGCTGAATCATTCAACTCATCCTTGTCGTCTGTGTTTTATTAAAACATAGTTACAGGTTGTCCCATTATATAGATACAGTTGACAAAAGTACTGTCAAATATATCTCATTAACTAAATGTATTTCTTTTTATTCATTACGAGCAAAGCTCTTAGTTGCTAGGTAACATGTTAAGTTACCTTTTCCCCCCAAAGAGCAGGAGTCTACATACAATGCGTATTTTGGACATTTTCAGTCCGTACAGTAAAGGGTTGATGAGTGGTTGGCATGTAAGCCAGTACAATGACAGGAAAATACGCAACATATTGGGTAAATAGTTAATTTCAAACCTGCTCTGTATTAATTCAAAGAAAGCTCCAAAGGAAAAACTCAGCAGGGACAAGAGGTGAGGTGTGCAGGTACTGAGAGCTTTCTGTCTGGTCTGTCTAGAACCAGAAAAACACACTTTAAGGATCCTCATGTAAGAGAAAAGAATTAAGATTATAAGACCAAAGATTACTGTAAACATGTATACAAGTCCAAAAATGTTATTGGCTGTTGTATCAGAGCAGGCCAGCTTGACAACACTATAGTTGTCACAGTACACTTTGTTAATGATGTTTCCACACAGCTGTAAAGGAACAGTCAGAACAGACACTAACAAAGTATTAACAAGTAAAGGGTACAACCATGTTAGAGCAATAAGCAGGGCAATCTTTTCAGATGTCATACGAGTGTGATATTGTAGAGGATAACAGATAGCAAGATATCTGTCATAAGACATGATGGCTATTGTCCAAAATTCAATAGCTCCATAAGTATACAAACAATAAATCTGCAGGAAACAGAAGGGAGCAGAAACAGTGTGAATGTCGGAGAGGATCTGAACCAGAAGGAATGGAAACAACCCTGTACTACCATACAGTTCATTTACAAACAGGCTGACCAGAAAAAGGTACATAGGTTCATGTAAGCTCCTGTTCACACAGATAACCACAATCAGCAGCACATTGGCACACACTATGAAGACATATAAGGACAAAATCAGCAAGAAATATAAGTATTTCAAACCTCCGGTGTCAAAATAGGCTGAAAGTCTGAAATATGAAATCTGTGTAGAGTTTACCATGATCCTCCTGTCTCTGAAAATCAAATAGTTTAACATTTTACAAGATAACTTCATCATGTAACATTTCATTAAAGGACTTCTGAAAGGTTAGTCAAACGTTTCCAGCTTTCTTCAGACTGTGTTCAGATAAGACATTGATCCCAAACAGCATTCAATCAACAAACAGGAGAGAATGAGTTCATCAAACATACCCTTCACCAAGTGTCTGCTGTGGTACTAAAGGTCAGACATTACCCAACAGTTGATGACATTGGGAGAATGTTAACATTCATCTGCTTCAGTGGGACTGGGAGTCCAGTCTAACTGAGCTCAAACTTCTGCTCTGCGTCTTTTAACCTTTTCCAGTGAGCAGACGCCCACAGCAGCGGTCGCACCTCATTACCAGAGCACCTGGTCGTTGTGGTAACGAGTAGCTGCTGGTTTCTAAGAGATGATTGAAACAAAAAAACATTTCTGTTTTGCACAGCACCATGAAACCATAAACAACACTGGCTCTACCCATTCTGCTGCTTCCTGTTTGGTGCAGTCTCAGATAACATCAAACAGTTTGGGTTTTCTCAGACCGTCTACATGGGAAAAATACTGACTGGGACTGAGTTTTATGAACACCTTAAACCAAATGATTGAGACAACGGAGCTCCCCGACTCTAGCAAGACTCAGGATTTCATTCCCATATTGGACATTTGTCTCTGACAGTGGAATTGGTTGGAAAGTAATTTGGTGGAAGGTTGGCCTTAGGTGCAGAGGAGGCTGGAGGGACAGGTTCAGGATCATCCAACCAACCTCCACTGAAAGAAATCCTCTTAAACAAACTAAGGATGAGATGACGTGTCCCACCTCATGAAGTCTGGCTCGTCTCAAAAAGAAACTTCCTAGTCACCTCGAAATCATGGCAAGAACATGGGTGGGCGCGAGGCAGCAGTGGTGGGATGAATTTACAAATATGTGTAAACTATTACTTGTATTTGATGATAATGACATCAGCATGAAGACTACAACCTTGCCTCAAGAAAAATAAACTATTTTTTTAGGGTCCAAACTTGAGGGGGGTAGAAACCCAGTACCAGCATGCATGGTTGGGCGGTGCAATTTTTTAAAAATGGAGACATTTCTGCCAGCAAAGTGGTCCATAACTAAAAACACGTCTTTTCCCCAATAACTCTTATGGCCTTCATCGTCAATTTTAAACCTTACAGCCACACATATCCTGAATGGAAGGTTGTTAGTCCAATCTGCCTGAAACGCTGTGAAAAGAATTTACAGATGGCCAAGACAAAAAAAGTTATGATTATAGTTTAGGTTGGTTCAAAAATCCATTCAAAACAAACAAAACCTATTTCTGTAGCTAACGACCAAAATGGGAACTTTTGCATATCTCAGTCAAAGTAAATGTCCCACCAAAGTGAGGAGCACTTGATCGGTGGAAGCTAAAAGTGATTCTCTGCTCTGCTGCCTGTTGCTGCAACGTTGGGCCCATGGTGTTGCATGTCTCCTGTAGCTCCCTGTCCCCTCCAACCAAATTTGTGCCATTGTCTGACAGTATCTCAAAGGGCTTATCACGTTGAGCAATGAAATGTTGCAGGAACAACAAGAAGGCATCTCTGTCCTAGATTCCAATAGAACTAGATGTAAACATCTAATTTTCATGCACTTATACATAATGCCCTATCTCTTCTCATTCTGCGAGCCAATCTTTACAGTACACGAGACAAAGGAGTCCACTCCCGTTGAGTAGAATGGTGGCTTGTAAAGGCATAGACTTGCATGGTCAGCCATCTTTCGGAATTCAGACGTTGCCCTCCAAAACTGTCTCGGCAAGCATGCTGGTGTTTCCTTACGTCTTCCCATCTTGAATCAGTAGCTTGATAATTTGATTACCGGGATACATGATAATAGGATGATTGGCATCCTTTTCTAGGTATTCAGTGTCACGCCAAGGACCCCCAACTTGAACGATCAGGAAATTAATCAATGTGGGCCTTTGCCAGATGGAGCTTATCTGTTGTGATGAAGTCATCTGCGTCATAGGACTAGCGGGAATCTGCCCCGTAAAGGATCTGAACAACCGTTTGGATGAGGTCTTTCCAGGTCAGGCAATTGAGATTAAAGTGCCCTTGACATGGTGCTAATGAAGGCGGACTTTCTGAGATCACTTTCCTCGGGTTTGGTACTGGGGTGAGGCATGACTGGCAACTCATCTGAGGGGTTGTGCAGAAAATCTGGGCCTCCAGTCCATCTGTGAGGACATGCCAGCTCCTTTAAATGTAGTCCTCTGGTGATATCGTCTGCCGAATCAGTAAATATGTGGAGCGGTCTTGTTGAAGCAGGGGTGTCAGCACGTACTGGATTGTAGGATTCAGGAAGCTCCAGGTGAAGCAAGTTTGGGAGTTCCTCGTCCCAGCTGAGCCACTGGTCCAGAAAGGTCTGAGGATGTATTGGGTCATCCCAGCCGATGTCTTGATTGCACAAGTACTGAATGAGAACGTTGGCCCTGGTAGTGAATGGCCGAAAGAAACCTATAGGGTCATACTGGCTAGCCAGGACCTTATAGGTCCTCATAGTGGCCTCTGAGGGTTCCAACGGTTACAGTTTGTACCCCAGTGTGTCACTGTGAAAGTTTCATCTTAAGCCCAGGGTTGGCTCTTGGAGGCCACTGCTGCTCCTAGACAGCCGCTTGCTGATCTAGCTTCGGGGGGAAGATTCTCAATGACTAAAGGTAGATTGCTCGTCAACTGCCTAACCTCGAAACCATCATATCTTCTGCAGGCTATCAACCAGGTCTTTAGCTTCTTCTACGTTGCATGTAAGTTGTATGCAGTTGTCAACATGGTATGACTGTGTCCTTAGGTAAAGC
This sequence comes from Etheostoma spectabile, assembly GCF_008692095.1. Lineage (NCBI taxonomy): Eukaryota > Metazoa > Chordata > Actinopteri > Perciformes > Percidae > Etheostoma > Etheostoma spectabile. The sequence goes on along the minus strand of NW_022603692.1, from coordinate 30,968 downwards.
TGGTTCTCAGTGGTCCTGGACATGACGCTGCAGTGCATGGATTGCGCAACATGGACTGAGAGCTGGACCTCCTGGACTGCCTCATGCAGGATATAAGGTGTGTTTCCTTACAGACTTTGCAAGGCCGCTTAAATTAACATTAATTTGATTCAAAGGTGTTTTCTAAAGAAAAAAAACATTGTCCGCAAATAGTGAGAAGTGATTCTGAATATTGTGAATGCATATTGGTGAGATCATAATTGATTGGCAAATGGCTTGAGCCAGAGGCTCTAAGGAGAGGACAAATAGTGCAGGACTCAAGGGAAAGTCTTGGCGCGAAGATCTAGGAACTGGATTTAAAGAGGAGGTGCATCCGGTTATGACTCGGGCTGATGGGTTAGAATACATAACTTTAATCATACCAATGAAAGTGTTACCAGAGCCCATCACCTCTAAGACTGACCATAGAAATGACCACTCAAGCATATGAAAAAAGGCTTTCATTGCTTTAAGACAGAGAAGTGATCTTATGGTCTTACTGTCTTCTACCGCATCAACAATGTGGAGAAGGCGTCTAACATTATCTGCTGCTAGTAATGGGGGGTGGCAGTAGCTCAGTCCATAGTTGGTTTGGGAACTGGAGGGTCACTGTTTCAAGTCCCCGTGTGGACCAAAAAGTAGGGAGTGTGGATTGGTGGCTGGAGGGATGCCACTTCACCTCCGGGGAACTGCCAGGTGCTGTTGAGCAAGGTAAGGTACCCCCCCCCAACCGCTCAGGGCGCTGGTTCGGCTGGCAGCCCCCCCCACTCTGACATCTCTCCATTAGTGCATGTATAGATCCTGAGCATGTGTGTGTGTGTATGTGTGTGTGTGTGTGTGTGTGTAGTTCAGGACTGTGTTTGATTACTAACAAAAATGTGGACACAGAGTGTAAATTGTAATTTTCCCATTGGGGATCAATAAACAGATTAAAATTAAATTCAATTAATGTTTTTACAAATCCTTTTTGGTCAGAGTTCACTAATTCTGACACATGGGACTCCAAGTGACGTGCTAGGATTTTTACAGAGATGAATCAGAGTTAAGCAGAGTTAAGCAGCTCAGGGGTCGATAGCTAGAGCACTCAGAGCAAGGGGATCAAGACTGTGTTAACAATTCTCAATAGAGAAGTTAATCATGTCAAGAAGGAATGAGCCAGTTGTTACCTAAAACTAGCATAGAATTCCAGGGGGATCCCATCAAAGCTCGGTGATTTTCCTTGTTGCAAATTCTGTACTGCAGAATGCAGATATTCTGTCTAAGGGCGTTTTCAAACCTGTAGTTAGTTTGCTTTGGTCAGAATCAGTGGGTGACTATGTAAACTTGGAGATATTTGCCCTTGGTCGGTTTGGTTTCACACCTGAAAAAATCAAAATGTAACAAAATGCATCATTAAAAATCATGCAACAATGTTCACTCCTCTCATTGGTCGGATGTTTCTGGGGGGTGGGAACAGGAAAGTAAATACAGGAACAAGGTCCTGTGTTTTGTGGTAGACTAGTGCATATTGTTGTATCTTCACCGTAATACACAGTTACAGTTTAACATTAAATGTATTTTTTATTGATGATGGGCAAAGCCTATTGTTGTCAGATAACATTTGTGATAATTGAGTAAACTTAAATTAAGAAGCACCGTTTACACAGTTTAAATACAACACAGCAGTATTAGAAGCAAACCAAAAACAATGAAAATTAAAGCTGCAAGCAGAGTTTGACCGACCCTCGCTAATCTGCGCAAGTTGGGGTTACTGGCGGACGCCACTCCTTGCGACCATTAATTTGCGTGGCACTCAGACACAGTAAATCATCACCAATGAAAAGGGAAGTCTTTGATAAGTTCAATGATACCTCACACAATAGTGTACATCAAACGGGTCAGTATTTAGGAAAATGGGTATGGCTTAAGCATAGGGGGCTGGTCAAACATCACCAATGAAAAAGTAACTTTCTGCTGAGTTCAATGACACCTCACACAAGACTCGGTTAAACAGTTCAAATGTTATGAAATGGGGCGTGGCCTGAATGCGTGGGCGTGGTTAAATTATAAGGGGCTGCTCAGTAGCACATGTAGACCACACATTCTAAGTTTCATGTAAATCGGATGATGTCTGTCATATAAGGTTGATTTCCTGTTGGCAGTTGGTGGCGCTATTTCCAAAAGTCCATGTTGTTCTGTAGCCAATTGGACAATGAACGCTGGAGTTAAACCCACTTTCTGTTTCAATGGCAAAACGCACAAAAGTTTTCATCTTTAACGTCTCAAGATGACGAATTTGAACTTTGGATCAAATCTCTAGGAGGAGGCGTGGAAATGGCCAAAAACATTCAATTCGAAATGGCGGACTTCCTGTTGGTTTTAGGGTATGACTCCGATGGAGTTTTATGTCCGCCCTGCCATGCTACATAGGTGTACCAAGTTTCGTGAGTCTACGTTAAACGTATTGCAGGGGCTTAATTTTTATAATTTTGTAGGGGCCGCTAGCGAGCCAATTTTTTGTGCGCTTTATTCCTGAAACACTTAAAATACATACATTTTCATCAGACTAGATGTGACCGACAAATGTGGTGAGTTTTTGAATGTGTTAAGCCCCTCAAATATGCAATTTATTTACTGGGAAAAAGTAATAATAGTAGTAATAATAATTAAAGCTGCGAGCAGCGTTGGACGGGCCCTCGCTAACCTGCAAACGTTGGGGTTAGTGGCCCACGCCGCTCCTTGCGACCGTGCATTTTTTGCGGCACTCAGACACTGAAAATTGTCACCAATAAAAAGAAAAAGCCCTGCTGAGTTCAATGATGCCTCACACAAGACTCTACCTTAAATGGGTCACCAGTTATGGAAGTGGTCATGGTTAAAGTATAGGGGCCGGCTCAATGTCACATGTAGACCACACATTCTAAGTTTCATGTAAGTCAGATGATGTTTGTCATAGAAGGCTGATTTCTTGTTGCCAGTTGGTGGCGCTATCTCAAAAAGTCCATATTGGGCTTTAGATGTCCTGAGGCCTGGACTCTTGGTGATTCAAGCAGCTTTGACAACCTACACTGTAGTTACAGCCACTCTCTCCTTCATCGCTAATCAATCGATTCAAGAAGGTTGCAGTCACGGCCTAGGAGGAGTTCAAAAGAATGTAAAACACATGAAAATGCATTCATTCAAAATGGCCGCCTTCCGGTTGGGCCAAGCTAATGAAGGTAAATGGGAAATATGTTTGCCATGAAATTTTGCACAACATTTGGCATATTAATGATTGTAAATTTTTTAGATTTTTTCTAAAAATAGCTTGGGAGAGTTCCAGAGGATACGCATGTTCCCTCAAAAGTTGGTATATTAATTTTCTCTTGTCAAACTCAGGGTGCATGTTAGGGGGCGCTATAGAGCCCCCTGTCACCGCCCCAGACCAATCACTACAGAACCTTTTGATAAGACCCTCAAAAATGAGAGACAATAATATCTAGAACTGCAAGCAGTTACAACGGGGTCCAAGCTTCCCAGCGCAAGTCGGCCCCCCTCGACCCAGGGAGCGCACGAAAGTGGAACCCAAAGCGAAACGGTGGGGGGGGGCAAACTTCGGGAAATATGAAGAGGCGCATGTATCAGTACGGATTAATAGCACAATGACCCCAAAAAATTTATTGAGGGCTTTTTTACCCATGATGGTTAACCTCAAGTTATAATAGGGCGTGGTCTATGTGCAAGGGTGTGGATAGAGTATGGGGGGGGGGGGGGCTTAATATCACGTGTAGACCACACATTCTAAGTTTCATGTAAATCTGAATGTTTACCAAGATACAACTGTTCCTGTTTCTACACCCACCAAATGGAGAGATGTCAGAGTGTGTGTGTGTGGGGGGGATGCTCAGGTCCTATACATGCACTAATGGAGAGATGTCAGAGTGGGGGGGGGGATGCTCAGGTCCCATGCATGCACTAATGGAGAGACAAGAACAGGCAGCTTTGGGAGAGTCAGCTGACTTGGAGGGGTTAAAAGCAGCAGCAGCAGAGTGTGAGCTCAGTTGGGGGGGAGTGTGTTGGGCAGAGCAGATGAATGGGAGACCATGTCTAATCTTTGTGTTATGTAGATTGAGTCTAGGCTCGTGGTAAGTTTCCATTCAGTGGCTTATTTCCTTTCAACTGAATAATGAATATATTCACTGTTTCTTCCCATGACTTTAAAGTGTAAACCACATGTTTACATATCTGGAAATGAATGTCACAATAATCATGATCAACTCTACACAGGTTTCATATTTTACACTTGTTGCCTACTTTGACACCGGGCTGTTTAAATACCTGTTTTTCCTGATTGTTATGTCTCTATATGCTTTTATAATCTGTGCCAATGTGCTGCTGGTTGTGGTTATCTGTGTGAACAGGAGCTTACATGAACCTATGTACCTTTTTCTGGTCAGCCTGTTTGTAAATGAACTGTATGGTAGTACAGGGTTGTTTCCATTCCTTCTGGTTCAGATCCTCTCGGACATTCACACTGTTTCTGCTCCCTTCTGCTTCCTGCAGATTTTCTGTGTGTATACCTATGGAAATGTAGAGTTTTCTAATTTAGCCGCCATGTCTTATGACAGATATCTTGCCATCTGTTATCCTCTGCAGTATCACACTCGTATGCCATCTAACAAGGTTGCCGTGCTTATCGCGTCCATCTGGTTATTTGGTGTAATTAACATTGTTGTCTTGATGTCTCTGAGTGTCTCCTTACAGCTGTGTGGGAACACAATTCATAAAGTGTACTGTGACAACTACTCAATCGTTAAACTGGCATGCTTCGACACAACCATCAATAACATATATGGACTTGTGTATATATTTACTGTTTTATTTGGTCTTATAATTCTCATCCTCTACTTCTACATGAGGATCCTTAAAGTGTGTTTTTCTGGCTCCAGACAGACCAGACAGAAAGCTGTCAGCACCTGCACACCTCAGCTTTGTTCCCTGCTGAATTTTACTCTCGGGTCTTTCTTTGAAATGGTGCAAGGCAGATTTAATATGAGCAGTGTGCCCATGATATTACGCATTATTCTGTCATTGTACTGGCTGACGAGCCAGCCGCTCTTCAACCCTGTGATGTACGGACTGAAAATGTCCAAAATCCGTAACATATGTAGAAGTCTGGCTTTTGGTAAAATGATGTAGCTCAGGGCTCTAGGCCTGGAGGAGGTCAGCTCAAATCAGGATTAATTGAACATTTGACCCAGATAATAATTAACCCTCATGTTGTCTTCCCGTCAAAATTGAAAATCAACACTTTAATCTTTTTTTTTTTTTTACTTTTGTGATGTTTTTGTCCCTTTTATCATTGTCTAGCACTTTTTTTGATGTTTTCAACACTACGTAACACTAACTTATTAACTTTATTTTTACAGTTATTTTTGGAATTTATGGTCAATTAACCTCATTTATAGGAAATTATACCTAATGTTTGAGTTAGAAAAGCAGAAATTAGGAATTATTGAGACTAAAATTAAAGGAATGGATGTTGATGATAATCACAGACTGGAATATGTCAACTTTTACTCAATACTATTTCAAAAACACTTCAATTTGTTTTACAATGCTATAAAATTGAATAAGACCCAAAATTAATGAAAGTAGAGATGTGTACTTGGCAAAGAGCGTTGGAATCAATCATGTTATTTTGGGGAATTAAAAAGAACACTGATATAGGACAATGGGTCAATTTGACCCGAGGACAACATGAGGACAACATGAGTGTTAATGAAAGATTTTTTAATTGTTTTTTCCACTGACTCTGTTTTTACTGTAAACCTGCTCCACTATTAGAGGAATGATTTTTTTTCTAATGAAAAAGATGTTAAAATACTTAGAGGAAGCACACGGATGAACATGTTTTTGGTGATTTATTGAATAATTCCAACAACTAAAATCACAGCAACCCTTTGAAAAGAAAGTATTCTATAAGACATGATGATATTAGCTGAAATATACGTAAAGGAACATTTTTACATCAATCACCATTGAAACACCATTATGTTTTTGGATTTATTTTTGTTTCTATGTGCAGAAAACATGCTCAATTTTTAAAGGTAGGATATTTTTTTCTAATGAAGGAGAGGACATCTTATCTTTGTGATTTTTAAAATACTTGGAAGAAACACACAGATGAATACTGTATGATGATTTATTGAATATTAAAGGAGAATTCCAACCCGTAGCTCTGTTGTCTGTGAAAGTGGAGGTCTGTCAGTAGAGAGAGAAACTAACTGATGGAAATGGGACAGAAATGCATGAAAGTGTGTTAATTCAGCTGTGTGGAGTTTGAGACTGTATGGAGAGCTTAGGGACCGTCTACAAACTACAATACAGGAAAGAGATAAAACATATTTTCAGAAATAACCATATGCTTTTTTCTGGAAAGTAAGTGCTGTAGTACAACTAGCAGGAGAGACGTTGTAGTTTTATCTCTTTCCTGTGTTGTAGTTTGTAGACGGTCCCTAAGCTCTCTGGTGTCAACACAGGAATGACACACAGCTGAATTAACACGACTGTACCATCTCCAGCATCAGAGTCATTGTGTTCACTTTGAAGGAAGCACTGCACATGGGGGGGGACTTTTAATGACACTTTGAACATGTTAAGAGGCTAAAAACACATTTCTAACTTGCCCTGTTGAAGCTTGTTGGGTAAGGTGACCAGATGTCTCAGACATGATCCGGGGATATTTTCAGCTCAGAAGCGTAAATACCTCCAAAACACTTCATGTTTTTCTTTTGTAAAACTTAAAACGGGGACACTAGACCTAGAGCTGTTCTAATTAGGGGCTGAGCCCCCCCTAAAGGTCTGATCCTAGAATCACCCCTGCTGCTACTTCATACTCCACTCCACTACACCTCAGAGGGGATTGTTGTAATGTTACTGAACTACATTTATCTGACAGCTTTTGCTTTATTGCTTCAGGCTTGTTTCTGCAGCTCATTAGTATCGGATACAATAAAAACTATTGAGGAAATATTTTCCTTTGACATTGAGTATTAAACGAGATCGCTCCAGTCGCCAGCAGAGAAACAAGCTACAACGGAAGTTAATAGGATAATTGTCCAGCTTGTATTTACGTTCATAAAAGTGCTCGTTTTGCTGCTAACAGACTCAGATTAATATTCTAAGTGTCTGACAACATTATGGAAAAGGATTTCTAAGGAGGTCGACCTTTCTGTTAAAGATTAAGTTCCTTTTTAAAACATAAATGTCCGCTAAGCCCACCAGACTCCATGTAAATAATCAGTGATTCTAGCATCGTAAACTACGGCTTTCTCAAAAATCTCTGAGCTCTGAGCAGCGCTGGCTCTGCTGTCTGGAGCGACTAGCGGCTCCGTTGGGTCAATGTTTTCTTTCTTTCAGTTCAATACCGGGTCTGTCAGTCACAGTTAAAACCGGGGACATTTCCGGGGACAGATCCAACCGGGGACAGGTCACCAAAACCGGGGACTGTCATATAATAAGTGTCATATAACACGCTTGGTCGTCTCCTTTAGCGTCATATAACACACTTGGTCGTCTCCTTTAGCGTCATATAACACGCTTGGTCGTCTCCTTTAGCGTCATATAACACGCTTGGTTGTCTCCTTTAGCGTCATATAACACACTTGGTCTTCTCCTTTAGCATCATATAACACGCTTGGTTGTCTCCTTTAGCGTCATATAACACGCTTGGTCGTCTCCTTTAGCGTCATACAACACACTTGGTTGTCTCCTTTAGCGTCATACAACACGCTTGGTTGTCTCCTTAGCGTCATATAACACGCTTGGTGTCTCCTTCAGCGTCATATAACACGCTTGGTTGTCTCCTTCAGCGTCATATAACACGTTTGGTTGTCTTGGGACTAGAGTCCCTTTTGACCCCCTTCCATACTACCTATAAACCCCCTCCCCCCCCCCCCCAAACTGTCCAAACGTCGTATTGACGCGTTCGGAGTGAGAACACGTTGGCAAACCATCATGAATAAATCTCACTCATCATTATTGTTATTTTTAAACATAGACAGACAGAACGATGATCAATAAGTTTTAGTGATCATATATCTTTATTATATGTCTGTAATTATCTTTATTCTTTAACCCTCGTGTTGTCTTAAAATAAAAATTGAAATCAACACTTTTGTTTTTCTTATGTTTTGTCCCTTTTTTCAACACTTTTGACGCTTTTTTCAGTGTATGTCACTTTGTTTGACGTAACACTAACTTATTAACTTTAGTTTGAGTTTTTTTTGGAATTTATGGTCAATAAACCTCATTTATAGGAAATTATACCTAATGTTTGAGTTAGAAAAGCAGAAATTAGGAATTATTGAGACTAAAATTAAAGGAATGGATGTTGATGATAATCACAGACTGGAATATGTCAACTTTTACTCAATACTATTTCAAAAACAATTCAATTTGTTTTTAAATACTGAAAAATTGAATAAGACCCAAAATTAATGAAAGTAGATTTGTACTTGGCAAAGAGCGTTGGAATCAATCATGTTATTTTGGGGAATTAAAAAGAACACAGTGATTTTAATCAAAGTTATCCTGATGTGCAACACATCTGAGACTGAGTACCATTAGAAGAATTCGGACCCATTTTGGTAATATTGTAAAACATCATATCAAAACTGTCATATCTCTTATGATACTCGTTTAACCCTCGTCTTGTCTTCTCGTCAAAACTGAAAATCAACACTTTTGACACTTTTTAATCAATGTTTTCAACTTTTTCTTACGTTTTTGTACCTTTTTTCAATGTTTGTCACTTTTTTTGACATTTAACACTACGTAACACTAATTTATTAACTTTAGTTTTACAGCTATTTTTGGAATTTATGTTCAATAAACCTCATTTATAGGAAATTATACCAAATGTTTGAGTTGGAAAAGCAGAAATTAGTAATTATTGAGACTAAAATTAAAGGAATGGATGTTGATGATAATCACAGACTGGAATATGTCAACTTTTACTCAATACTATTTCAACAACACTTCCATTTGTTTTACAATGCTATAAAATTGAATAAGACCCAAAATTAATAAAAGTAGAGATGTGTACTTGGCAAAGAGCGTTGGGTGGAATCAATCATGTTATTTTGGGGAATTAAAAACAACATTGAGGACACATCATGAGGACAACATGAGGACAACATGAGTGTTGACATGGAAACACAATGCACAGAACAATACAAAGCTCTGTTAGCTGCTAACACCAGAAGCATACATTTTTAAAGTAGATTTTTACATGCAACTCGGATGTTAGACAGTTTCAGGCCGTACATTACAGGGTTGAAGAGCGGCGGGCATGTAAGGAAGTATAACGATAAAAAAATGCGCATCATCATGGGTACACTGCTCATATTAAACCTGCTCTGTAATATTTCAAAGCAAGCTCCAAAAGAAAAGTTTAGGAGGGAAGCGAGGTGGGGGGTGCAGGTGCTGACAGCTTTCTGTCTCGTCTGCTTAGAACCAGAAAAACACACTTTAAGGATCCTCGTGTAGGTGTAGAGGATTAAAAGGAGAGGAGCAAAGACTGACAAGGCGCTAACAATGAGTCCATAGATGTTGTTGACCGTGGCCTCAGAGCAGGCCAGTTTGACGACGGAGTGGTTATCACAGTAGACTTTGTTAATGACGTTCCCACACAGCTGCAGAGGAACAATCAAAGGCAGCGTACAAAAATTCACTAAAAATACGAGTAACCATGTTAGAGCAATAAGCACGGCAACTTTCCTATATGTCATACGTGTGTGATACTGCAGAGGATAACAGATGGAAAGATATCTGTCATAAGACATGACGGCTAAGTTCAAAAATTCTATACTTCCATATGAGTACACACAGAAAATCTGCAGGAAGCAGAAGGGAGCAGAAACAGTGTGGATGTCCGAGAGGATCTGAACCAGAAGGAATGGAAACAACCCTGTACTACCATATAGTTAATTTACAAACAGGCTGACCAGAAAAAGGTACATAGGTTCATGTAAGCTCCTGTTCACACAGATAACCGCAATCAGCAACACATTGGCACAGATAATAAAAGCATATAGAGACATAACAATCAGGAAAAACAGGTATTTAAACTGCCCGGTGTCAAAGTAGGCACCGAGGATGAAATTTGGAACCTGAGAAGAGTTGATCATGAGCCTTGTTCTGGGTCACAGCAAATCTGCTGCTGTGCACACAAAGCAAAGCTGGTGTTACATCTTAAGTTATAGTCTCAGTCATAATGTGCATGTTTCTGCATGTTGGACACAGTTTGCAGCCATAACATCAAGCACAAATGATAAGTGACAGCGTTATAGTCATAAATAGTCATTATGAATTACCATTTTCTGTGTAAATGATGCTCAGGTTAGAGGTTAGAGGTGTTTTCTTGCGTAGTGTGTGACACTGTGCATGTGAGCATCACCTGCTGGAGACAGACTGGGAGTCCCTCCTCATCAACATCAAACTCAACTTCTTATAGAGTTCAAGACAGAGGACGCCCACAGCAGGCGAGTGACCTCATCACCGAGGACCCACTGACTGAGGACGCCCACAGCAGGCGAGTGACCTCATCATGATTCATTCTCGTGTTTTATTAATGTTTTAATAATGTTTTTTAAAAAAGTCACCTTTGTTTCTTTGGTTATTTGGCTGTTTACGGTCTTATTTCAATACCAACCAAATCCCATTTTTAGTTGACAGTGGCCTGGTGCTCCTTATTGTAGTAATAAGGTCTTGAGGGGTCACCCAACATATTTTAGTCTAGAGGGGAGGGCCCCCCAACATTTGTGAGTCTAGAGGGGAGGGCCCCCCAACATTTGTGAGTCTAGAGGGGAGGGTCACCCAACATTTGTGAGTCTAGAGGGAGGGCCTCCCAACTTTTTTAGTCTAGAGGGAGGGTCACCCAACATCTTATAGTCTAGAGGGGAGGGTCACCCAACATTTTATAGTCTAGAGGGGAGGGTCACCCAACATTTTATAGTCTAGAGGGAGGGTCACCTAACATTTTTTAGTCTAGAGGGAGGGTCACCCAATGTTTTTTTAGTCTAGAGGGGAGGGCCACCCAACGTTTTCAGTCTAGAGGGGTGGGTCACCCAACATTTTATAGTCTAGAGGGGAGGGTCACCCAACGTTTTTTGTCTAGAGGGGAGGGTCACCCAACATTTTATAGTCTAGAGGGGAGGGTCACCCAACGTTTTTTGTCTAGAGGGAGAGGGTCACCCAATGTTTTTTAGTCTAGAGAGGAGGGTCACCCAACGTTTTTTGTCTAGAGGGGAGGGTCACCCAACATTTTATAGTCTAGAGGGGAGGGTCACCTAACATTTTTTAGTCTAGAGGGGAGGGTCACCTAACATTTTTTAGTCTAGAGGGGAGGGTCACCCAATGTTTTTTAGTCTAGAAGGAGGGTCACCCAATGTTTTTTAGTCTAGAGGGGAGGGTCACCCAACATTTTATAGTCTAGAGGGGAGGGTCACCTAACATTTTTAGTCTAGAGGGGAGGGTCACCTAACATTTTTTAGTCTAGAGGGGAGGGTCACCTAACATTTTTAGTCTAGAGGAGGGTCACCAAACATTTTATAGTCTAGAGGGGAGGGTCACCCAACGTTTTTTAGTCTAGAGGAGGGTCACCAAACATTTTATAGTCTAGAGGGAGGGTCACCAAACTTTTATAGTCTAGAGGGGAGGGTCACCTAACATTTTTTAGTCTAGAGGGAGGGTCACCAAACATTTATAGTCTAGAGGGAGGGTCACCCAACATTTTATAGTCTAGAGGGGAGGGTCACCTAACATTTTTAGTCTAGAGGGAGGGTCACCCAACATCTTATAGTCTAGAGGGGAGGTCACCCAACATTTATAGTCTAGAGGGGAGGGTCACCCAACATTTATAGTCTAGAGGGAGGGTCACCTAACATTTTTTAGTCTAGAGGGAGGGTCACCCAATGTTTTTTAGTCTAGAGGGAGGGTAACCCAACATTTTATAGTCTAGAGGGGAGGGTCACCTAACATTTTTTAGTCTAGAGGGGAGGGTCACCCAACATTTTTTAGTCTAGAGGGGAGGGTCACCCAACATTTTTTAGTCTAGAGGGGAGGGTCAACCAACATTTTATAGTCTAGAGGGGAGGGTCACTTAACATTTTTTAGTCTAGAGGGGAGGGTCACCCAACATTTTATAGTCCAGAGGGGAGGGTCACCCAATGTTTTTTAGTCCAGAGGGGAGGGTCACCCAATGTTTTTTAGTCTAGAGGGGAGGGCCACCCAATGTTTTTTAGTCTAGAGGGGAGGGCCACCCAATGTTTTTTAGTCTAGAGGGGAGGGCCACCCAATGTTTTAAGTCTAGAGGGAGGGTCACCCAATGTTTTTAGTCTAGAGGGGAGGGTCACCCAATGTTTTTTAGTCTAGAGGGGAGGGCCACCAATGTTTTAGTCTAGAGGGGAGGGCCACCCAACGTTTTGAGTCTAGAGGGGAGGGTCACCCAACATATTTTAGTCTAGAGGGGAGGGTCACCCAACATTTTTTAGTCTAGAAGGAGGGTCACCCAACATTTTTAGTCTAGAGGGGAGGGTCACCAAACATTTTTAGTCTAGAAGGAGGGTCACCCAACATTTTTTAGTCTAGAGGGGGGGCCCACCAATGTTTTTAGTCTAGAGGGGAGGGCCACCCAACGTTTTGAGTCTAGAGGGGAGGGTCACCCAACATTTTTTAGTCTAGAGGGGAGGGTCACCCAACATTTTTTAGTCTAGAAGGAGGGTCACCCAACATTTTTTAGTCTAGAGGGGAGGGTCACCCAACATTTTTTAGTCTAGAAGGAGGGTCACCCAACATTTTTTAGTCTAGAGGGGAGGGTCACCCAACATTTTTTAGTCTAGAAGGAGGGTCACCCAACATTTTATAGTCTAGAGGGGAGGGTTACCCAACATTTTTTAGTCTAGAAGGAGGGTCACCCAACATTTTATAGTCTAGAGGGGAGGGTCACCTAACATTTTTTAGTTTAGAAGGAAGGTCACCCAACATTTTTTAGTCTAGAAGGAAGGTCACCCAACATTTTATAGTTTAGAAGGAAGGTCACCCAACATTTTTTAGTCTAGAAGGAAGGTCACCCAACATTTTTTAGTCTAGAGGGGAGGGTCACCCAAAATTTTTTAATCTAGAAGGAGGGTCACCCAACATTTTTTAGTCTAGAAGGAGGGTCACCTAACATTTTTTAGTCTAGAGGGGAGGGTCACCCAATGTTTTTTAGTCTAGAGGGGAGGGTCACCTAACATTTTTTAGTCTAGAAGGAGCGTCACCCAATGTTTTTTAGTCTAGAGGGAGGGTCACCAATGTTTTAGTCTAGAGGGGAGGGTCACCCAACATTTTTTAGTCTAGAGGGGAGGGTCACCTAACATTTTTTAGTCTAGAAGGAGGGTCACCCAATGTTTTTTAGTCTAGAGGGAGGGTCACCCAATGTTTTTTAGTCTAGAGGGGAGGGTCACCCAATGTTTTTTATTCTAGAGGGCAGGGCCACCCAACGTTTTTTAGTCTAGAGGGGAGGGTCACCCAATGTTTTTTAGTCTAGAACGAGGGTCACCCAATGTTTTTTAGTCTAGAGGGAGGGTCACCCAATGTTTTTTAGTCTAGAGGGAGGGTCACCAAACGTTTTTTAGTCTAGAGGGGAGGTTCACCCAACGTTTTTTATTCTAGAGGGGAGGGCCCCCCCATGTTTTTTGGTCTAGAGGGGAGGGTCACCCAATTTTTTTTAGTCTGGAGGGGAGGGTCACCCAATTTTGTTAAGTCTAGAGGGGAGGGTCACCCAACATTTTTTAGTCTAGAGGGGAGGGTTACCCAACTTTGTTTAGTCTAGAGGGGAGGGTCACCCAACTTTGTTAAGTCTAGAGGGGAGGGTCATCCAATGTTTTTTAGTCTAGAGGGGAGGGTCACCCAATGTTTTTTAGTCTAGAGGGGAGGGTCACCTAACTTTTTTAGTCTAGAGGGGAGGGTCACCTAACTTTTTTAGTCTAGAGGGGAGGGTCACCCAACATTTTTAGTCTAGACGGGAGGGTCACCTAACTTTTTTAGTCCTGAGGGGAGGGTCACCTTACATTTTTTAGTCTAGAGGGGAGGGTCACCCAACATTTTTTAGTCTAGAGGGGAGAGTCACCCAACTTTGTTTAGTCTTGAGGGGAGGGTCACCCAACTTTGTTAAGTCTAGAGGGAGGGTCACCCAATGTTTTTTAGTCTAGAGGGGAGGGTCACCCAATGTTTTTTAGTCTAGAGGGGAGGTCACCTAACTTTTTTAGTCTAGAGGGGAGGGTCACCTAACTTTTTTAGTCTAGAGGGGAGGGTCACCTAACATTTTTAGTCTAGAGGGGAGGGTCACCTAACTTTTTTAGTCTAGAGGGGAGGGTCACCTAACTTTTTTAGTCTAGAGGGGAGGGTCACCCAACATTTTATAGTCTAGAGGGGAGGGTCACCCAACATTTTATAGTCTAGAGGGGAGAGTCACCCAACTTGTATTAATGAAAACAGCAAAATTACAAAGTGGCTTGTTTGGTGCATTTTTTTTCATGTAGCTCTTAGTCTCGGCCAAGTTGGCTATTGCTGCAGCCTGGATACCTCCCGCCTCATGCCATCTTGTCTCATGCCCAGCACGTCCCAAGCTTCTACTTTTCAAAATAAAAGCTTGCATCTGTGCTTCAGCAGATGTATTAGTTACAGCACGACTGAGCCAGCAAAGTTGTCTCTACAAAGCTGTGGCTCCAAATGCCTGGCTGACGAAACAGGGCAATATACACTTTAATTTTTTTAAAGATTATTTTTGGGGCTTTTCCCTTTATTAGAGAAGGTGGATAGACAGGAAAGGGCGAAAGAGATGGGGGTCAATATGCAGCCTACCTGGGGCGATACTCTCACCAGGTGAGCTAGAGGCCACCCCAGCAATATTACACTGGAATTTACGCTTCAGTGAAGCTTCCGGACCTCAAAATGAAACACTCTCATGTAAAGACCAGGACTAGTCGAGTCCAAGTCAAGACCGAGTCCAAAGAGGTTCGAGTCCAAGACAAGACTGAGTCTAGGACAGAAAAAAAGGTCTTATGCATGACAGTATCAAGACAATCATTTTGGGTTTGACTTTCCCTCCAATATTATTATCAACATATTAAAGACACTTGGACTCGGTCCAGACCAGAAGCCATATCTGGCAAGACCAGGGACCGGGAACGAGACAAGTCAGAGTCCAAATACCGAGACTGTAGTCCAAGTCCAAGACCGGACTCGAGTCCTACAGCCCTGCCTTCTGTTGTCCTTGGGTCAAATCTAACCCTTTAATAAATGTCTCTATCTGAAATATGAGTTTCTTTTTAACCAAATTACCATAAAAATGGATTGGATTCCTTCAAACGTCCTCTAATATTAGGTATAATTCTATATTAATGAGGGTTATTGACCATGAATTCCAAAAAGTCGTAAAACTAGTAAGGTGGTGGTAGTGGAAACAAAAAAAAGTCTGAAAAAGGGACGAAAATGTCAATTTTTGACCCGGGAGACAACACAAGGGTTAATGTGATGGATCATTTATTGGCAGGATGATCTTTTAAGAAATGAAATAATGGCTCTTTTGGAAGTAAATAAAAGTTTTAAAAAAATGTTTAAAAACTTTGGATGAAAGATGAAAGATAAACACTCCAGCTGCCTTTGTCCTCATTACTTTTTTAATCTTTCTAATCTCCAGTCTCTGCACCCCCCCCCCCGGACCGGAGAGACATTACCTTTCCTGTGGTCACTACACAGGAGCCCAAACTCCCCGAAGCAGAGCACCTGAGGTTGCTTTGTTTTCATCAGTAACCATGGCGACAGCAGAGTGTCCTCCCATGATGCAGAGCGTGCTAATTGGCCCATTAGTGAAGCTGCTTCCAGCCTCCAGAGTGTCCAAGTGTCCACAGACGCCTCTGGGGTCTGGCCTTGGAAATAACAGATAGATCTGCCGGGGGGGGGGGGGGCTCATTACTGTCAAACTATACAGGGACCATGATGAAATCATACATCAGACCCTCCCCCCCTCCCTCCCCCGCCTCTCTGTCCCCCAGACATCTCCCTGTAGCACCAACAATGTAAAACATGTTGAAGGTCTTAGGCCTGGACAGGAAATACAGTTGTTACTACCCTTTGACCCTCAAGTTGTCCTCAAGTTGTCGTCATGTTACCGTTATGTCATCCTTATGTTGTCCTCATGTTGTCTTCATGTTGTCCTCATGTTGCCCTCATGTTGTTCTCATGTTGCCCTAAGGATGTCTGCATGTTGTCCTCATCTTGCCCTCATGTTGTCTTCATGTTGTCCTCATGTTGTCCTCATGTTGTCCTCATGTTGTCCTCATGTTGTCCTCATGTTATCTTCATGTTGTCCTCATGTTGTCCTCATGTTGTCCTCATGTTGTCCGCATGTTGTCCTCATGTTGCCCTAATGTTGTCCTCATGTTGTCCTCATGTTGTCTTCATGTTGTCCCCATGTTACCCTCATGTTACCCTCATGTTGTCCTCATGTTGTCTTCATGTCTGTAGGAGTTCAGCGATTTCCTGATGCAGAGACACAGAAGACACGTTGGCCTCTAACGGTCTCCTAAAGATCAACAACAACACACAACAACAGGTTCTTTACATCAAGCACAACAGCCCGAATCACCGTGACGATATACACTCCCCCCCCAGAAAAATGTGATTATGGAATAGAATAACTCACATGCACTGACTTCCCTCCACAGCCTATCCCCGGCCCCCCCCCGGCCATTGGCGGTAGTAGCCAGTAGCCATTGGCGGTACTAGCCATTGGCCATTGGCGGTACTAGCCATTGGCGGTACTAGCCATTGGCCATTGGCGGTAGTAGCCATTGGCGGTACTAGCCATTGGCCATTGGCGGTAGTAGCCAGTAGCCATTGGCAGTAGTAGCCATTGGCCATTGGCGGTAGTAGCCATTGGCGGTACTAGCCATTGGCCATTGGCGGTAGTAGCCAGTAGCCATTGGCGGTAGTAGCCATTGGCCATTGGCGGTAGTAGCCATTGGCGGTACTAGCCATTGGCCATTGGCGGTAGTAGCCAGTAGCCATTGGCGGTAGTAGCCATTGGCCATTGGCGGTAGTAGCCAGTAGCCATTGGCGGTAGTAGCCATTGGCCATTGGCGGTAGTAGCCAGTAGCCATTGGCGGTAGTAGCCATTGGCCATTGGCGGTAGTAGCCAGTAGCCATTGGCGGTAGTAGCCATTGGCGTCATGCCACTGGCTACTACCAGCATGCTTTGGGTGTGTGTTTGATGGCCGCACAACAACAATGGCGGACGTTGACGGTCAGGGTTAGGAAAGCAACGTGCCAGGTCAGACCGCTGCTCTCTGGGATTTACACGCTAGGCCTAAAGGGCCGAGGCAGCGCTCAGCAGGGACCGGCCTGACATCATCATCAGCTGACATCATCACCCCGAGACATGTTTACGGACGAACCCCCCAACAACAAGAACACATAAAAGCCCTTTCTCTCCTGCAGGGCTGGCTGTCGGGGACGAGGCCGGGACCAGGTGCTGGTTCTCCGAGTGATCGTCATGTTTCTGGATTCAAGTCCTCCGCCTTCTAGACACCAGGACTGAGAGATTCCAGTCTTCAGGGTTCCCTTCGATGGGTGACCCAACGCCCCAAAGAAAGATGGTGCAGCGCTGCTTTTTCTAAGGTCGTATGCTCAAATGTTTCATGGGACTAATGTTTGGATTTATCAATAATAACATATTAATAATAATTACATTTATATTTACTCTTGAGTCATTTCATAGTTCCAGACCGGGAGACAGACCCCTGCTGCTGCCATATTTCTTCATTTCCGCCTCTTCTGGAGCGACAGTATAATTTAACACATAATTATATGATACGATTAACTTTTTTTAACCCTTGTCTCGTCTTCCCGGCGACCTGCAACTTTGAGTTTTTCTGGGTCAGTTTTCTGTACTTTTTTTGATGTTTTTGTCATTTTATTCCAAATTTGTTGTCACTTTTTGGTGTTTTTTTTAACTATGTTTTGTGAGATTTTTATGAGTTTTACGTTGCTTTTGTTCTGTTTTTTTCTTGACATTTTCCATTTTTCTGTTACATTGTTTAACAACTTTTTGTCACCTTTGGCGATGTTCTTGATGACTTTTGTCACCGTTTTAAAAAACAGAAATGTTTTTGTTGTTGTGTTTTCCCTTGTTTTGTAGCTTTTTCCAACATTAGGCACTTTTTTCAACGTTCTTTTGTCATAGAAACTTTTAGTAAAAACAGCTCAATTTGACCCGAGGAAAACAGGAGGGTTAACTTCATTCAAAGCTCAAAAATGCATGCTTCGTAATATTTACAGTGGGGTTGGAAAGTTTGGGCCCCCCAGGTAAAATGTGTATTAATGTGCAAAAAAATGGACCCGAAGACAACACAAGGGTTTAATTCGGATATTTATACTTTATACTCTTTCCAACTGTATGTATCTAGTATCTAGATATTTATGTATTTTTAATTTTTTTTTAGACGTTATACAGTATATTTGTATTTTAGCCCTCTACATGCTCTGCAAACCCATAAAGGCATTTAACATTCATTTATTTTAAATCATGTAACTAATAACTCGACGGTGGTTTTAATTGTCTCTGTGCTGTTCCTTTAACCCTCGTGTTGTCTTCCCGTCAACATGGTCCCTTTTTCAACCTTACCATCATTTGTTTTATCATTTTTGGTGTTTTCCCCAAAAGTTTTGTTGATATTGTAACGTTGACATTTTCAGCTTGTTGACTGCCCATACAACAACCAAAATCAACTAGAAACAGGTCGATTTGACCCGAGGACAACAGGAGGGTTAGGCTGTCTTTCCAACTGTAAGTATCTAGTTATCTAGATATTTATAGTTTTCAGTTTTTTTTAGACGCTATATATTTACATTTTATCACTCTACATGCTATGTTAAGCATGATACGTGCATTTATTGATTTTAATTCATATAACTAATAACTTGGTGGTTTTAATTGTCTCTGTGCTGGCCTTAATCCTCGTGTTGTCTTCACTCCGGGACCCTCTCGTGTCCATCAGGACTTATTTGGGGTTTAAAAAAAATCCTGAAATAAAATCTTACTTCATGATCTATTAACAAATATCGTCTTTATCTCCATTTCCAACAGCTGAGATAACATCTATGTTTAGGGAATGCATCAGTCTCTGTAGGACACAATTAAACATGGAAGTGGGTTTTATTGTCATAAAGTTTAATTCATGTTAAAAATCCACCATGGAAACAACATAAGTGTCATATCCAGAATAATGTTCTGAGTCAGGAATACATGTTTATCTCAGGAAATAAGGAAAGGACGTTGGTTTCAGGAAGAAAAAATGTAACTTGTATCATTTTTCTTCTTCTAAAAATGTGAAATGAGTCAATTTGACCTGAATACCGTACGAGGGACCAGCTCGTACCACGGAGTACTGTGGTATCACGATAACGAGATCTTGTATCTGTCAAAAGAGAGACCTTTCCAGGTGACTCTGCGTATTAGAGCTGCAAAGATGAATGAGCTGATTCCTTTCTGCCGAGGCACCAGGTCACGCCGAGGACGAGCGTGTGAGACGGTGTCGTTGCAGCTTTGGTGCAAACAGCTGATCATGAATCAAAATGTCGTCATTTTTCCTAAAATCACAGATTTAAACAGACATAAATCTGCATAAAATCAAGGATAATTTAACCCTCATGATGAAAATCAACACTTCTGTTGATGCCTTTTATCTATGTTTTTAACGTTTTCGTATGTTTTTGTCCCTTTTTTCAAAACTTTTGACACTTTTTTTGATGTTCAACACTACGTAACACTAACTTATTAACTTTAGTTTTACAGTTATTTTTGGAATTTATGGTCAATAAACCTCATTTAGAGGAAATTATACCTAATGTTTGAGTTAGAAAAGCACAAATTAGGAATTATGGAGACTAAAATTAAAGGAATGGATGTTGATGATAATCACAGACTGGAATATGTCAACTTTTACTCAATACTAGTTCAAAACCACGTCAGTTTGTTTTACAATGCTATAAAATTGAATAAGACCCAAAATTATTACTCAGCAGGTGTCCAATAAGACTTAGTGATGGACACACGAACCCCCCCCCCCCCCCCCACCCCCGCAGGCCGGCAGACCATCGGATCAGTTTGGGTTACAGACTGTTTAAGAAGTGCTAACTGTGTCTCTGTTTCCAGGTGACCCCCCTCCAGAAGAAGTGAGGATGGTCAACGTGTCCCACAGCCACTTTGTCCTGGACGGCTTCAGTGAGCTGGGAGCGCTGCGGCCCGTCCTCTTCGTCCCTTACGTCCTCATGTTGGCGCTGTCGCTGTGGGCCAACTCCCTGCTGCTGTACGTCGTCATCTCCCAGAGGAGCCTCCACTCGCCCATGTACATCCTCATCGCCGGCATGGCGTGCGTGGACCTGATCCTCCCGCTCTTCTTTGTCCCCCACATGCTGCTGAACTTCCTGTTTGACTGGAGGGGGATCTCTCTGATTGGCTGCCTGGTTCAGATGTTTTTAATTCACTGTGTTGGAAACTTTCAGTCGACGTTGCTGCTGTGGATGGCGCTGGACCGCTACTTTGCCATCTGCACGCCCCTCTACTACCACGACCGCATGGCGCTAACCAGATTCCTCAAGTTCATCGTCCCGCTAGTGCTGAGGAACGTCGTCACGGTCTTGCTGTTCGTGAGCCTGGCGGGACGGCTGTCCTTCTGCTCCAGGAACGTGATGAACCACTGCTTCTGTGAGCACATGGCCCTGGTGGAGCTGGCCTGTGGGAGCACCGCCACCAACAGCCTGGCCGGGCTGCTGACCCTGGTCCTCGTCCCTGTAGCCGACTTCATTGTAATCACGGCCTCCTACATCGTCATATTCATTTTCATGCCCAAGTCCGCTGGGTCCAGGGTCAAGGCACTCCACACGTGTGTCACCCACATCGTGGTCATGATCGTCAACCTGAACATCGCACTTGTTGCTCTCCTGTCCTATCGGATCAGAAACCGTCTCCCTGAAGCCAGTCGGGTTTTCTTCAGCACCATGTACCTGCTGTTCCCGAGCTGCTTCAACCCGATCGTCTACGGCATCAGAACCGCCGGCATCCGCCAGCACATTGGGAACACACTCAGGAGCTGCCGTCTCGTCCGAACTGGACTCAAATAACAGAATTTGCCCAAAATATCATAATGAAAAAATTATGAAATGATGAAAAAATCTATGTGAAAGCCAACAGTTGCAATTGTCATGTCAGACTGCTTTGCTGTCCTTTCCACCAAGCAGTCCCGTCCAGTCCTGTTCCGTCCCGTCCAGTCCCATCCAGTCCCGTCCAGTCCCGTCCAGTCCCATCCAGTCCCATCCAGTCCCGTCCAGTCCCGTACAGTCCCGTTCCGTCCCGTCCAGTCCCGTCCAGTCCCGTACAGTCCCGTTCCGTCCCGTCCAGTCAATTGACCGAGAGTTTAAAAGAAGCCTGTAAGACTGTGGCGTATTCTTCGTACACTACATCGTACAAATGACGATACAGACGTTCTCCTGTGTGGTTCCCAACAAAAGGGTTAGCAAGTGTCTTGGGAGTGAGTGGTTTTCATTCTTATGTACACCATGTGTGATGTTTTTGTGTATATGTTTGTATATGTGGGATAAATGTGTTTATATGTGTGCATATGTCTGTATATGCATGTATATGTATGTATAGGTGTGTATATGTATGTATGTGTATGTATATGTATGTATAGGTGTGTACATGTGTGTATATGTGTGATATATGTGTGATACATGTGTGTATATGTGTGTATATGTATGTATGTATATGTATGTATAGGTGTGTATATGTGTATCTATATGTGCGATATATGTGTTTGTTGTGTTATGGTTGTCTTGCTACTGGATGCCTAAAATTTCCTTTGGGATGAATAAAGTATCTATCTATCTGTATATGCATATGTATATGTATATGTATGTATGTACAGTATGTACACTCCCCTAAAGGATTATTAGGAACAGCTGTTCAATTTCTCATTAATACAATTATCTAATCAACCAATCACATGGCAGTTGCTTCAATGCATTTAGGGGTGTGGTCCTGGTCCAGACCATCTCCTGACCTGGTCCAGACCATCTCCTGACCTGGTCCAGACCATCTCCTGACCTGGTCCAGACCATCTCCTGACCTGGTCCAGACCATCTCCTGGACTCCAAACTGAATGTCAGAATGGGAAAGAAAGGGGATTTAAGGCATTTGGGGGTGGCGTGGTTGTTGGTGCCAGATGGGCCGGTCTGCTCAGTTACTGGGATTTACACCCACAACCATCTCTAGGGTTTACAGAGAATAATTCGAAAAGGGAAAAACACCCAGCATGCATCAGTCCTGGGGGGGGAATGCCTTGTTGATGCTAGAGGTCAGAGGAGAATGGGCCGACTGATTCAAGCTGATAGAAGAGCAACTTGGACTGAAATAACCACTCGTTACAACCGAGGTGCAGCAAGACCACAACACGCACAACCTTGGGGGGGGGGGCTACAACAGCAGAAGACCCCCCCGGGTACCCCTCATCTCCACTACAAATAGGAACAAGAGGCCACAATTTGCAAGAGCTCACCAAAATTGGACAGTTGAAGACTGTAAAAATGTGTCCTGGTCTGCTGAGTCTGGTTTCTGTTGAGACCTTCAGATGGTGGAGTCAGAATGAGAACCTGGATCCATCATGCCTTGTTACCACTGTGCAGGCTGCTGGTGGTGGTGTAATGGTGTGGGGAGGTTTTCTTGGCCCACTTTAGGCCCCTTAGTGCCAATTGGGCCTGGTTTAAATAACCCGGCCTACCTGAGCCTGGTTCCTGACCCTGTCCGTCCCTTTATGGCCCCCTGGTCCGTCCTCTGATGTCTCCTTCCAGCAGGAGGATGCCCCATGTCACAAAGCTCACATCATTTACAACTGGTTTCTTCAACATGACGATGAGATCACCATACTAAAATGGCCCCCCCAGTGAAAAAATCTCAACCTGGACTAAAATGTCCCCCTCCAGTCACCAGATCTCAACCCAGTAGAGCATCTTTGGGATGTGTTGGACCGGGAGCTTCGTGCCCTGGATGTGATCCCACAAATCTCCATTACCTGTAAGATGCTATCCTCTCAATATGGACCAACATCTCATACATATATAGTGTGTGTGTGTGTGTGTGTGTGTGTGTGTGTGTGTGTGTATATGTATGTGTGTGTGTGTGTGTGTGTGTGTGTGTGTATCTGACTACCACTATGCGTTGATGCCCTAGTTAGCATCCATAACTTGTCACCACTCTCTGATTTTCCACTCAGACTATTGGCTGCGAGATGATGAGCTGGTGTGTCCGTGCAGCCAATGGCAGCGTCAGACGGAGGGTATTAAAGGGCTGAGGGTGGATGAAGGAGAGTCAGCAGGTGGAGTCAACACACCACACACATCTACTGTTAAGTTACATGTGCTGATTTCTGTTTCCTACACAGGAGCTGAACTGTCTTCAGGTCTGAGTCCTGAAATGGGATTATGAAGGTTATTTAACCCTGTGTTGTCTGACCTGCTCTAACATGATGTTGCTGTCGTAGATATGAACTCTAGTTGACTTCATGCTGCCGTCTCACTCCTGCTCCAGGAAGCTTCTCCTCCTCTGATGCAGCTCTGCACAGAGGAGTTAATGATGCCATTGCTTTTTCTGTTACAGAGATCCAACCCAGGGGAGTCCGTTCTGTCTGTACAGCTTTAAAATCATGTGTTCAACCCCCTGATGTCCTCCTTTAACCCCCCTGATGTCCTCCTTTAACCCTCCTGATGTCCTCCTTTAACCCTCCTGGTGTCCTCAGGTCAAATCTGACCCTTTAAAAAATGTCTATATGTAAAATGGATTCCATCTAACGCTCTTTCATTCCTCTGATCTTAACTATTAGTCAAAATAATTCATAATTTCTGCGTTTTTATCTCTAATATTAGGTATAATTCTATATAAATGAGGTTTAACTCCAATATTAGGTATAATTCTATATGAATGAGGGTTATTGACCATGAATTCCAACAAGTATAAAACTAGTAAGGTGGTTGTAGTGGAAACCTAAAAAAATCTGTAAAAGGGACGAAAATGTCCAAATTTTGTCTGTTTTTGACCCGGAGGACGACACCGGGTTAAAGGTCTTAAACTCTCCATGTCTTCTGCTGTGTGATTACTAAAAACATATGTAATGTCTGATCATCTTTAATCATCAAAATTAACATCCTCAGTAACTTCTCCCTTGTTGTCTTCTCGTCAAAATTGAAAATGAAAACTTTTAATGACTCTATTTATCGATGTTTTTAACTTTTCTTATGTTTTGACGCTTTTTTTCAATGTTTGTCTCTTTTTTTGATGTTCAACACTACGTAACACTAACTTATTAACTTTAGTTTTACAGTTATTTTTGAATTTATGGTCAACAAAGCTCATTTATAACAAATTATACCTAATGTTTGAGTTAGAAAAGCAGAAATTAGGAATTATTGAGACTAAAATTAAAGGAATGGATGTTGATGATAATCACAGACTGGAATATGTCAACTTTTACTCAATACTATTTCAACAACACTTCCATTTGTTTTACAATGCTATAAAATATAATAAGACCCAAAATTAATGAAAGTAGAGATTTGTACTTGGCAAAGAGCGTTGGAATCAATCATGTTATTTTGGGGAATTTAAAAGAACATTGATATAGGAAAACGGGTCAAAAAGTTATGAATAGAGATGTTCCAATACTATTTTTTCCTTCCCGATATTTGAACTTGCATATGGGCCGATACGGAGTGAATTAGACTTCATTATCATTCAGCTGCACATTCACAATACGTAGTGAAGCGAGATCACGTCTCAAGGCTCTGAGAAAAAAAAAAAAATAAGAAAATAAGAAAAAAGAGAAACTGTACAAAAACAAGTATGTGAAATATAAAATTAACAATGATCATTAGAAGATTGTGACTCGTGCAGATATCAGTAGCAGCAGGATGAATTGCAGGGAAAATTTGAATTTATGCATGAATGCATGAATTTAAAGTATCCAGTGCACACGTAGGGTTGACAGTGTGCGTGTGGGGGGGCTGGTGTGGTGGTTAGGGTTAGTGTTAGGGTTAGGGTGTAGGGTTAGGGTGTAGGGTTAGTGTGTAGGTTAGGGTTAGGTTAGGGTTTAGTAGTGTTAGGGTTAGGGTTAGTGTTAGGGTTAGGGTTAGTGTTAGTGTTAGTGTTAGGGTTAGTGTTAGGGTTAGGGTTAGGGTTAGTGTTAGGGTTAGGGTTAGTGTTAGGGTTAGGGTTAGGGTTAGGTGTAGGGTTAGGGTTAGGGTTAGTGTTAGGGTTAGGGTTAGTGGGTTTTTGTTGTTTTAGTTGTTAGGGTTAGTGTAGGTTAGGGTTAGTGTTGGGTTAGGGTTAGTGTTAGGGTTAGGGTAGTGTTAGTGTTATGTTAGTGTTAGTGTTAGGGTTAGGTTAGGGTTAGTTTGGGTTAGTGTTAGGGTGTAGGGTTAGGGTTAGGGTTAGTGTTAGGGTTAGGGTTAGTGTTAGTGTTAGTGTTAGTGTTAGGGTTAGTGTTAGGGTTAGGGTTAGTGTTAGGGTTAGGGTTAGGGTTAGGGTGTGGTGTGTGCACCCCGATGACGATGCATTACAACAGAGAGCTATCAGCTGCTAACCCTGTGTGTCTATGGAGACACTGCTGTGTTGTTGTTGTTGTTGGATGGCCTGGCTCAGGTTAAACTCTTTGTAACAACACATAGAAAGGATGCACTGTACGCCACACAACAATCTCTTGTGAACTAGTTTGACAGTCCGTCACAGCCAAAGAAGAACAGCAACAAACTACTTTAACCCTTCTGTTGTCCTGGGTCAAATCTGACCCGGTTTTTAAAGCTTCTACATCTGAAATTTGGGATTCTTTCATCCAAGTTGTCCAATTATGACATGGATCAGGTCACTACTTTAATGAGTTTTGGCAAAACAATTATCTAAATTCATTTAAATTAGGTTTCTTGACCATGAATTTGAAAAAGACAACAGTGTAAAACTAGTGGTGTATATATATCTTATAGGTGTTTAGTGATGTGTTCAGCAGACTGATGGTAGGGGTACAAAGATGAAGAAAATTTGGAAAAAAAAGCATGAAAGTGTGATAAAAAAGTGTCAATACAAGGTATCGGATCAGTGAATAGACTTAATAATAATTAATAATACTTAATAATAATTCATAACAATTCACAATACTCAACGTTTGAGTGATGCCAAAAACCAAGTTTTCTCACAAAGCTGTTTATTTTGATTCATATTGTGTTGCACCAAAACTGTGATATTGTATTTTTTAGACCCTAAGTCTTCCTTTGAGTTATATTTTAGAATTATTTACTGTACTTAAATTGACTTAATTATGAATTCACTGCGTAGGACAACGGAGAAGACGTCTCCGAGGCAAGGTGGCGTTATCTGCACTGCACACGTCAGCAACACGGCAACTCAAAGAGCTTTACATGAAAACTATTAAAAACAAATAAAACCAGATAAAACACATGAATAAAAGTTACAGTGCTGTAAGAGAAATTATACCATCCATTTAAAGAAAGGCAACATCAAGAAAACATGTATAGTTCATAAATAACTTTATTTTTTAATATTATTATTCATTTAGTTGTAGTTCAGGTTCTTGTTTTAAAGCAGGCTCCATTATTGCTCCTGTAGTCAGATAGCTTAGCATTGGGCTAATGTCTCCTGTAGTCGGGTAGCTTAGCATTGAGCTAATGTCTCCTGTAGTCAGGTAGATTAGCAGTCTGAGCTAATGTCTCCTGTAGTCAGGTAGCTTAGCAGTCTGAGCTAATGTCTCCTGTAGTCAGGTGGCTTAGCATTGGGCTAATGTCTCCTGTAGTCATGTAGATTAGCAGTCCGAGCTAATGTCTCCTGTAGTCATGTAGCTTAACAGTCTGAGCTAATGTCTACTGTAGTCAGGTAGCTTAGCATTGAGCTAACGTCTCCTGTAGTCAGGTAGCTTAGCAGTCTGAGCTAATGTCTCCTGTAGTCAGGTGGCTTAGCATTGGGCTAATGTCTCCTGTAGTCATGTAGCTTAGCAGTCTGAGCTAATGTCTCCTGTAGTCAGGTAGCTTAGCATTCTGAGCTAATGTTGTTGCAGGGTTTGTAATGATGCATTTTGGAGTGCTTGGATTTTTCTCTGTGTGAAACGAAACAGAACCAAGATGAAAACAATCCAAGTTTAAGAACTAATCCAGAGATTCAGACCAGAGAAAACCCTTAACGTGGTTTTGTGCCACACACAGGAACACCCGTAGTAACTATCCAAATGCTTGTCTGTGTTTTCAGACTGGTTGAAGGTGGTTGTTAAGAGGCAGTGAGGATGGTCAACGTGTCCCACAGCCACTTTGTCCTGGACGGCTTCAGTGAGCTGGGAGCGCTGCGGCCCGTCCTCTTCGTCCCTTACGTCCTCATGTTGGCGCTGTCGCTGTGGGCCAACTCCCTGCTGCTGTACGTCGTCATCTCCCAGAGGAGCCTCCACTCGCCATGTACATCCTCATCGCCGGCATGGCGTGCGGGACCTGAGTCTCCCGCTGTTCTTCGTCCCCACTTGCTGCTGAGCTTCTGTTTTGACTGGAGGGGGATCTCTCTGATTGGCTGCTGCTGGTTCAGATGCACTTGATCATTTGTGGGAGCTTTTCAGTCGACGTTGCTGCTGTGGATGGCGCTGGACCGCTACTTTGCCATTGCACGCCCCTCTACTACCACGACCGCATGGCGCTACCCAGATTCTCAAGTTCATCGTCCCGCTAGTGCTGAGGAACATCTTCATGGTCTCGCTGATCGTGAGCCTGGCGGGACGGCTGTCCTTTGCTCCAGGAACGTGATGAACCACTGCTTCTGTGAGCACATGGCCCTGGTGGAGCTGGCCTGTGGGAGCACCGCCACCAACAGCCTGGCCGGGCTGCTGACCGTGGTCCTCATCCCTGTAGCCGACTTCATTGTAATCACGGCTCCTACGTCATCATATCAGCTCCGTGCTGACTTCGGGCCGGTCGGTACCAAAGCGCTTCACACCTGCGTCACCCCATCGTGGTCATGAGCGTCAGCCTGACCATCCTCACAGCCTTCCTGTCCTATCGGATCAGAAACCGTCTCCCTGAAGCCGCCGGGTTTTCTTCAGCACCATGTACTGCTGTTCCGAGCTGCTTCAAACCGATCGCCTACGGCATCAGAACCGCCGAGATAAGACAGCAGATCATCAACATGCTGACGAGCTTTCGCTTCCTCCGAACCGGGACTCATTCTTAAGAATCTGTTTCTGTTGAATTGAATTATTTATGATGATAGTCAATGTTTTGACTTTTCCAGACCAGAGGAATGCTGGACATGAATGCTGATATGATAAAATGATATAAGTATATATATATATATATATATATATATATATATATATATATATATATATATAAAATGATCAAAACTATTGACAAAATTGAATATGTAATGTACACTGATATTCTACTATTATTCCAAATATGACAATTGTTAAAATTTGATCTGCAATAAACAGTACAATATAAAACAATATTCAATGTATATATAAGTTTGGATATTCATAATAAGGCCTTTTCTGACTATAGCATTTTCCGATTAAGACCTGTGGGACATGCCGGTATTATTCTGGTTTCAGAAGCTTCTCTGGACACGTGTTCATTTACAATCTGCATCTCCATCAGAGAGGTTTTTCTGTAGTTTGAGGCGGTTTCTGGCCTCTCTGGGTTTCATATGTGCACGAACCAATCGGCTGGCAGAGTCCAGGGCTGCAGCAGAGACCCAAGGCCAGAAGAAGAGAAGGAGGATCACTTCATCCCCTTATCACAGACTCGGATATCAACAGAACTGGATGGCTGCTGAATCCAGACCCAGGACCTGTGTGTCAGGAGGAGACTTCAGGCCTCTAACAGTTGCCGTTGGATGTCTTGCACGTTGGTGCTCCCGTGTGGCGGCAGCGGGATATGTTCAACTTATTAAAGTTTGAAGGAAATCAGTGAATTAAAGATGTGTTTCAGCCTGTGTGGAGTTCCAATAAATCAAAGTTTTTCAAGACAAGCAACAGAGAACTCTGTGTTTTCAGACATTTAGAGTATGTAGTATATGGTTATCTCTCCCAGAGGGAAACGCTTGATACATGAGTGACAACTGTGGACATCTCAACTAAAGCAGGAAGAGTAAAACCTGATGCAGTTAATACATCCATCCATCATCCATCCATCTATCCATCCATTGGGTCTCAGGGGCAGCAGCTCCAGTAGGGGACCACAAACTTCCCTTTCCAGAGCCACATCAACCAGCTCCGACTGGGGGGTCCCGAGGCGTTCCTAGGCCAGGTTGGAAATATAATCCCTCCACCTAGTCCTGGGTCTTCCCCAAGGCCTCCTCCCAGCTGGATCCCCTCCACCTAGTCCTGGTTTTCGCCAAGGCCTCCTCCCAGCTGGACGTCCCTCCACCTAGTCCTGGTTTTCGCCAAGGCATCCTCCCAGCTGGACGTCCCTCCACCTAGTCCGGGTCTGAAGGTTTTGTTGTTGTAAAAATCCTTGATTATGCAGCTTTTTCTTTAAAAATGCGATGGAATCTGGAAGATGTTTCTGCAGTTTTATGCAATGAAATTGCAGGAACTTGCAAAAACTATTTTGATGGTTTCTCTTGTCGTGTAATAAGGTCACTTCATAATGTTCCCATGGCAACAGGGTAAAATGGCTGCTCTTGTGTGAAGTAAACAACATTTTTCATCTTCCTGCTGAGATATTTGGGACTTTTATTATGAAATCATGCACACCCCGCGTTATTTTGCGTGGAAATTGTCAATTTATGCGGCGAAAGTGCAGCGTATTTGAAAAATATTGAATTATGTGATCACTTAATCAGGTTTTTCTGGAGGAACGGTAAACCGACCAATCAGAGTCTTGTTCAGTTCTCATAGAATCAAATGTAAGAGATTCAGAACAGCTGCTTTGTTAAGTGCTGAAGAAATAGAGTTTATGATTATTATCATAATTAATTAAGTAGTAATTAGTTATTAACTAAAACAGTTAGTATCACATTTGAAAAGAGCTCCAGATACATGCAGCAAACATTACAACCCCCCCCCCCCCCCCCATTACTTCCTGCTCTGTGTGAGTGTGTCAGCAGCCAATCTGACTTGCACTTTGTCCCGTGGTCTCCGGTGGTCAGAGTGTTTGGGTTAAACCAACCAATCAGATGAGTCTTTTTTCAGTGTTCAGAGCAAAGAAGAATAGAGTTTATAATATTCATCAACAGCTGGGCCATTTTCTAGCCCCCCCACCCCCCACACACACACACACACACTTCCTGCCCTCTGTTTGAGTATCAGCACTTTTCACTTTCACTTGTGTGATACAGCTTCGTCTCCTCCAGGTTAAACTTCTGGTAAGTGACACTTCTCAGCTGTAAAAATGTGTTCTGTGCTAACATGCTACAGTTAGCTCCAAAGTTTAGGATCACCGGCTGCACTGAGCTAACAATGCTAACCATGCTAACCATGCCAATGGCTATGGAGCTGATTTAGTAACTCAAGTGTAGCTCTGCTGACAGGTGCTTGAGTATCCTGAGCTAAATGTACTCAAAGTACCAAGGAAAAGTACACAGGTATTATCAGTTCTTATGTGTTGGTTTTTAACTGAGCCGTTCTGCAGAATAATTCATGTATAATATTTCCTGTTGTGTTAAGTTCCTGCTGATGAAACCCAACATTCCTGATATGCGACTTCACAATAAAAAGCTTTTGACTAACCAAATAAAGAGGGACTTTTATTGTGAAGGATGTGTGGAAATGAACTGTGGGACAGCATATCACATGAGCTTTGTCAGTGGCTGTAGTGTTCAATAAAATCTAGTCTGGAGCCGAGGT
>NW_022603691.1:0-45274 GCF_008692095.1 Etheostoma spectabile | reverse complement strand
ATGCCCTGATAGCTGTGTTGTATATTCTGATCTTCTCTCCACATTGAAGGCTGACCAGCAGTAACTTTATATTCTGATCAACATGTATGTGATTGTGGATCAGCTGGACTGTTTTCTGCCTGCCTCTTCAGAACTCTTTACCATTTAGAGGCCCAGAATCGGTGCCTGAACCCTCCTTTTAAAAATATATTTTTTTTAAATGTAATATTAAAATAAAAAAAAAAGAGCACAAAAGACAGTCAGCAACATTTAAGAACGGCTTGTTTATTGGTACATGGTCCCAAAATAAATGTAAAACAAAATGTAGTAACATATTTCTCCAGTAAATTGTTGCTACATGACAAAAACAACCACTAGATGGGAAAAGGCAGCACTGGTGTTTCAGTAGTGATATCTTCAGAAATGAGGCCCCGAAATCCCCGTTACTAATCGGTCTGATAGATACCGGGTGTTAAGGCACCGGTGCCGTACTAGCACCGGGTTTTGTTACCCAACCCTAACCACAACGTACCCCCAGTGGGAAGGAGAAGGCCCAAAGGAGAAACATTAAGACGTTTAAAGATGTTTTGGTTGGTTAATGTAGATATCTTCGAAACTCTTTTATTTTGGAAAAACTTTCTTCTCATCTTTAGAAACATACAACTTTCTTTGGCTGACAGGAAGTCAGTATAATTTTCACTTTAGGAATACATTTTTGTCACCCTTATATATTTCTAAATTCCCAAAAGTTGGCAAAAATACTCTAACCTTGAGCATTGTGAGTTTATATAAGCGCAAATTCAATATTTGTGTAATTGGTCCTCTCTACCATTACCAACATACTAGAAGTCGGCCATTTTTAATTGTACGCTCTCAAGTTATTGTTTGTAGTTTAACATGTTTTTCCTACTTTGTGGAATTTCATTTAATAATCTTTGTCTGACATTTCATTTTTCTTTGACTGAATGGGTTTTAAAATCTGTTGAGGTCTGTTCAGACTGAAGTAAAGACACTGATGATGTCATAACAAATCAGAAAATAAAAACAAACAGCTGATTTATTAATCTGACTTGTAGAATAATATCAATGATTGAATTGTTTTAAATGTTTTGCACTGTGGAAGAATTAAATACAAAATAAAAGAAATTAAACAAGGTCTCGTGCTGATTATTTGAGACTTGATTTGGTGGATTTATCC
Organism: Etheostoma spectabile; assembly: GCF_008692095.1. NCBI lineage: Eukaryota > Metazoa > Chordata > Actinopteri > Perciformes > Percidae > Etheostoma > Etheostoma spectabile. Next base: position 44,097 of record NW_022603691.1, on the reverse strand, counting down.
TTCCTGCCGTTTCTGTGTTTAAACTCCTTGATAAGAGAACGTTTCCATCCACTAAAAATGCTGAAAGACTCAGATTATTATTCTAAGTGTGTAACAACATTATGGGATGGATCCCTACAGAGATAGACCTTTTAGTTAAAGAGTAAGATACTTATAGTTTTTCATAAAACAGCCCCGACATCACCATCACCAATCCACCAGACTCCATGTAAATAATCACTACTTTTAGTGTGTATAGAGCAGCATATCTCCACCAGACTCCATGTAAATAATCACTACTTTTAGCGTATAGAGCAGCATATCTTCACCAGACTCCATGTAAATAATCACTACTTTTAGCGTATAGAGCAGCATATCTCCACCAGACTCTATGTAAATAATCACTACTTTTAGTGTGTATAGAGCAGCATATCTTCACCAGACTCCATGTAAATAATCACTACTTTTAGCGTGTATAGAGCAGCATATCTCCACCAGACTCCATGTAAATAATCACTACTTTTAGTGTGTATAGAGCAGCATATCTTCACCAGACTCCATGTAAATAATCACTACTTTTAGAGTGTATAGAGCAGCATATCTTCACCAGACTCCATGTAAATAATCACTACTTTTAGTGTGTATAGAGCAGCATATCTTCACCAGACTCCATGTGAATAATCCCTGTATCTAAAACAAGACATTTTAGTAACTATTTGACATTGATATCTTTGGTCAATATATAATGCAACCCCCCCACCCTTCGATTTTTTCCTATTGATGAATGACAGTTCATATCCCTCAATCTCCACCAACTCCTGTTGTTCTACCGTGAGCCAAGTCTCTGTTATTGCAATTGCTCTGAACTTCTGATTTTTGAAAGGTTTGCGATAAGGCTCCTGCTGTTAATTGTGTAATATTCACACTGACAGTAAGAACCAATGTAGAAATTATTATCTGGGTGAATGTTGTTTTCTATGTCTTGTGGTTTATGTTCTGTGTATTTGAAAGTTTCCAAGTTCAGTTGATCATATGTAACAGAAAGGTTTCTGTCCAAATTTGCCATGATCATTGTGTTTGATACGTCCAATTCAGTTTGTGTGCAGTTACCTTATGTAGGCCTATGTTGCTCTTGATTCATTCCTTCTTCAAACTTATCCAGCTCGGTGATGTCCCTGATGAGAATCACTTTCGCTGCCTCAGGTGTCGACCCATGAAGTTTGATGTATATTTTACAATTTCTTGCCCATGTTGCCTGGATCTTGTTTTGTTTCTGAGTATGCATGCTTTCTTGGCGATATCAGCATTTTTCTTGGTGAGGTGTTTGTTGATGTAAACTTGGGTGCCTTTTAATTTCCTTCCTTGTCTGAGGAGTGCTGGTTTTTTATTTCTGTTGGTGAACTGGATTATTACCAATGGAGTGGCCGTTTTGTTTTTGCTCGGCAGAGTATGACAATCCTCAATGACCCCGCTATTAACATAAATGCCTTTGCTATGTCTTTTGCCTTTGTTGTTCCAGCGTCTCCTTCTCTCTCCTTCTCACTCGGCCTGGCTGTGGTGTATTCAATCTCCTCAACCTCATCGGGTAGGATTGCATTTTTCTTAGGCGGCATATTCTCCTGGGCCTAGTGGTAGCTGGCTGCACCAGAGCACCTGAGATTTCAGGGTTTAAATCTCCAGCTCTGAAAAGTGCCGCTTCTTAGCCGGATTACGTCTGGCAATGTCATAAATAGATTGTTTCCAGCCACTGTATTTATCAATGTACGATCATTCATACGCTCTGATTGGTGTGATACGAACGTTTCATGAATCTTGTGAAGCCTTTTACAAGAGGATTTCTGCGCTCATATCTGCGCTGGTTACTACATTAGATTAGATTAGACTAGATTAGATTAGATTCAACTTTATTGTCATTACACATGTATAGGTACAAGGCAACAAAATGCAGTTTAGGTCTAACCAGAAGTGCAATCGCAGTAAGTGCAAGATACACAATGGTTCCATAAATGCAGGAGTTGGATATGTACTGAATAAATTTAGAAATTAATACTATTATAAATAGAATTTTACAGATAGATTTGTCCCATGACTATAATATATAGATAACTAGTATCGTGAACAAAATTTACAGCTGGATTGTGCTTAATATAATACACAGGTGGATATTACTATAAACAGAATTTTTACAGCTATGTACAATGAACATAACATACAGATGGCTATTACTATAAACATAATTTTTACAGATAGATATATGTAATAATTTAGCTAAAATGAGCAGAATAACAATGATTTAAGGTAGTACAAATAAAGTTTGGGAAGAAGTTATCCGAATTAAAGTGCAGTGGAAAGTAATTGCATATTACAGTTAAAGTACGTTATTGCAAATGTATGTGTAAACAATTGTTACTGCAAAGAAACAGTCAGCAGTGGAAATTGATATTCTAGTCAAGGTAAGTAGTGCAAAATGCAGAAATAAACAGTTGTTACTATAGTAACAGTCAGCAGAGCAAGTGAACATTATAGTATTGCAGATAACAAGATGGAGACAGGTGTGAGGAGGGAGAGGAGAGTCTATCATTATATGAGGGGAGTGGGATCAGTGAGGATTATAGTTCAATAAAGAGACAGCTCTGGGGAAAAAACTGCAGCTTCTTAGACGGATTACGTCTGGCCATGTCATAAATAGTAGGGCAGAGGCCTCAAAACCGAGAATGTATTGGGGCGTGATATTTAAATTACGATCGTTCCAGCCGCTGCATTTATCAATGTACGATCATTCTTACGCTCTAATTGGTGTGATACGAACGTTCATGGATTTCACATGAAGCCTTTCGTAAGAGGATTTCTGCGCTCATATCTGCGCTGGTTTCTACGTTGGTTGATAAATGAGGCCATTAGCTCTAAGTATGTGCTTTAATACATAACTGAAGTGAACACTAATGAGTAGCACAGTGGTGCAATCTGTTTTCCTTGTCAGAAGATAAAGCCTTTTTCCAAGCTAAAGAAAACAAGGCGCTCTTCTGCAAAAGCAAAGCTGGGAGTGCTTGAGAGCCCTTTTGAGGTGCAGCGTAATTTTTTGGCTTTGGGTGTGAGCCCAAATAGTTGTCGAACAACAAAGACAAGACAGCGATCAAGCGGTGGAACCGGGGTATTGAAGTCCATGCAACCGATGGATATGATCAAAACCTGTACACAGCCCAACCACTTACCAATCACATCACTGGAAAGTCAGCTTTACTACAGGGTCCTGACAGGATAGTGAATGTCGATTTGTCAAAATGGACAGTAAACTGCCAGAACTTGATTTTCCTTGAGAACATTACTTTTCATGGTGCTATCCAGCAGTTATATCATGATTTATCTCACCATGGAAATCATGTTGAGGGTCAAACTCTCTTCATGCATCACCCTTTCAGAGTGTCACCAGCAAAAAGAGAGATAGCAGAGGATGGTTTCGATCCATCTGCCTCTGGGCCCAGCACGTTTATGCTGCGCCATTTTGCTGAAAATCACCCCAGATGGGACATGAACCCACAATCCCGGATTAGGAGGCCAGCGCCTTATCCCTTAGGCCACTGGGGCTTTAATGACCAAATTTACCAGTTCAGGAGAAATACATATACAGTTTTGGAGACGTAATGAAACAGTAACCTTGACCATTGACCTCTAACATCAAAATCAGTTCATCCGCAACTGCAAGTGGTTATGTATGCCATATTTAAAGTGATTCCCTCTAGGCGTTCAGAGATATTCACATTCACAAGAATTGGCTTGACAAAGGAGTCGCAGCGTTTGTCTAGACCTGCGGAGGTGGGTGTATAGCCGCAGACATGGCACCCCTTCTCTATTCTGCTTCTCTTCATAGTCGTCAGATTCATTAACCATATAGTCAATAATATAATAAAACTAGATGGAGGCAGGGCAGTGTTGCCCGATCCAGCAGGGGAGAGTTCTAGCCCGACCAGCCTCCTCTCTTTACCCTGTCTCTCTTAGTTACACTGTAATAGTTTTAGACTGCCGGAGGACTTCCTTTGACACAATGAGCTCCTCTCTCCTTTATCTTTCCATTTGTGTGCATCCATGTCCCAGAAATGCTTGTTACTAACCTACCTCTGGCGAGTCATTCCACAGAATCCTTATGTTCTTTTCCCCCAAGCATGTTTCCTTGGATCAGGGAGGCTCCAAAATCATGATTGCAGCTGTCGCTTTGGTCCTGCTACACATCCTGCAAAGACCTGTTACATCTTGCTATGCTCTGGGGTGCCTTGTAATACCGTGCAGTGCCCTGCTATGCCATGAACTACTGTGGCTGCTGTTATGTGTATAGCTATAAATCTGCTCCCTAAAAACAATAACAGGTTTGAAACTTCTTTCCCTCCATTGTTCTTTGGCTACTTCATCACTCTTCTTTGCACCCATTCCCACTTGGACCTCCACAGGAAATAAAAGATGGCTCGTTCCAGGTGTAAAATCACTTTTCTGGGTGGGATAAAAACAGAGCTGATGAGTAAAAGCAAAGGTAAGCAAAAGCAAGTACAAAAGGCTCGGCCATAAAGCAAAGCTCACCAAAAATAGTTTCAACTCATCGGCGTTCCCCTCCAAGGAAGTCTTTAGTAAAAGGCATAAGACTTGTGCGTTATGAAGAGAAACCAGAGTGAGTCCTGACGTCTGCTCGAGAGCAGCAGAAAACCCTAGTCGACCCAGTCCAAACCATCGCGGTAAGCCTCACTGGGTGTCCAAACTAAAATGATAAGAGGCAACTTTGGACCTCCTTACTGATGTTTATATCTGTACTCACAATGCCCTTTTTTAAAACACCAGCCAATCACAAGTGTTACATGTGAATAATCAATGTGTGAGTAATCAGGAGCTCACATAAAAGATAGTTGCAAGGTCTACCAAATGTTTAACTTTACTACCCGTAAGCTGTTGGAACCTTGGATGCCACAGGTTCCCGAACCTGAAGGCCTGAAAAAATGGAGCAGAGTGGCGCAGTGGAAGCGTGCTGGGCCCATAACCCAGAGGTCGATGGATCAAAACTAAGGCTATGAAAGTAGTCGCAATGGTTGGGAAAATTTAAGAAATACTAACAATTTGGTCTTTAATCTCAATAAAAACAATGTTTTTGGAATTTGTACTCACACAAAGGCTAAGACTGACCCTAGATGCTTTGTCATGACCCCATGAAAAGGCCAGGACAAAAGACCGTGTGCAAAGGTTGAAGGAAATGCGATTATATTACTACAACAAAAGAAATGATAATTCAATGATGGTGGTAGTCAGTTTAGTCAGAGGTGAATGTGTATGCATGGATGAGTGTGAGGTATGGTGTCAGTGATTTATGCTGGACAGAGTAAAACTAACAAAGAGGAGCGGGAGAGGTGTTGGACTGAGAGACCTCTAGGACAATCACAGATGAACAACCAATAATAAAACACTACTGAGTGAATGCATTCAGAAAATGACGAACATTGTTCAGAAAGCTTAATGAAGCTTCATTTGACCATAACTATTAACCACCTGAAAGAAATTAAGTCTCTGGAAATATTATGACCTAAGCAATTAGACAAAATTTTTTGAACCGCTCCTAGAAAGAAACCATAGGTAGCCATTGAATTCGAAACTTCTGAAGTTATTGTTGATCTCAGAAACAATGATGAACGACACCATCCTATCACAACGCCCATGTTTGTGCCTTTGTTATGCAAATACTCTGGAAGTCTACTTATTAAGAGTATGCATTCCTATTTTTCCCAATTGATTGTAAAAAGCCTTCCTGAGATTGTTGATCTCAGAAATAACCGTAGAATCACAACTTCCATGTATGTGCTATGTTCCAGTGTTCAATCACCTGTCACTGTATTTTCAGCATCAGATGTGTTCTTTTATTTTAAACACCTGCCCCATGTGAGGGTTGAACTCATGACCTTCAGATTATGAGACTGACGCACTGCCTACTGCGCCAACGAGGCTATGAAAACAATTCCAATGGTTGGGAAAGTTTCGGAAATACTAACAATTTAGTCAACAATCTTAATAAAAACAATGTATGTGGAGACCTATGTATTCACACAAGGCTAAGATCACCCTAGATGCTTTGTCATGACCCAGAACATATTTGTCCACTTTCTCATCTTCTTTTCTCACCAATCAAACTCAAAGCTCCCTTCCATTTTTTGCCAATCCTGAGAGACTTCATATCCATTTCTTGTCAATCAAAAAGGCGCCTTCTCTTGGCAACGCCCATCTCCATTTCCTACCAATCCAAACGCATTTTCTGCTTAAGAGAGACTTTGCATTTATAATTTGGAACTAACGAAGACAAGGAGGTCTTCTCTGATATTATCTCTGGAAACAATAATAATTCATGTGCTTTGTTTGCTACTGTCGATAGGTTAACAAACCCTCCAGTACCAGTAGCATCTGAACTGTTATCTAACAAGGCCTGCAATGACTTTGCCTCCTTCTTCATAGACAAAATCCAGAAGATTAGACAAATAGTCAGTGCCTCCATTTCCAGTACAGGATATGTGTTGTCACAGTGTTCAAGCAAAACTAGTTCCAATATGAAAGAATTTCATACGATCAACCATAAAAACCTGTGAAGCATGCACGCTACCACTGAGCTACATCCCCTAAAGATTGTCAGATCCAGGGGGGCCCCGTGTTATCACATTCACATTCACAGAATGAGAAGTGCGTATGACTATGGTAGCTCTCTTCAATAGCTCAGTTGGTAGAGCGGAGGACTGTAGAGGTATAGAACTGAAATCCTTAGGTCGCTGGTTCAAATCCGGCTCGAAGGAGTACCTTTTTTCCAGAGGCTACCTTCAAGGATCAATAAAGTGTTTTTGATTCTGATGTACAGATGGATGGTTGACCTAAAAGCACAATACTTCTTCATAACATAACAAGAAACAAAAAAAAAAATAGGTGTGGGAGACAGAGTTAAGCCCTGACAGAATAGAGAACTACAGACAAACCATGTGAAATAGTGCCAAGTGTGACCAGAAGAACTGGAAAAAACTAGAACTATAAAGTACAAACCTTTCTTTAAGAAATCTTTATTGTGCTGACAAGGGCCCTTATTTATGAAATGTGCATACGACCTAAAACAGGCGTAGGACGGGGGTACGCCGATTCCTACGCAGAGTACGGCATTTATCAATTTGAACGTGAGCGTGGGCTGCGAAAAAAATCTCACGTCTGGTCCCACCTTCATGAGCCGTCTCTCTGCCTGCATATTTGAGTGGGATGCAGGAGACCTCTCTCTGTTACGAGCAACTGGGAGGGGCGATCTGTTGGGCTTTACATTTCAGGTTTCTGAACCTTTTGAGCTCGTGGGTATGGACCTTTTGGGGAAGCTGGCAGTAACACCTCGGGAACATACCTACATGTGTGTGATGATTGACTATATGTCAAAATGGGTTGAAGTATACCCCATTCAAGCCAAAAAGGCTGAGCTGGTGGCAGAGTGCATCATGGATTTCTTTTACAGCCATGGTGCACCCAAACGGATCCTCACAGATGGAGGGAAAGAGTTTGTGAATAAGGTAAGTTGTGAACATTGTGCATGGCTGTTTTTTGGCCAACATTTTCCTGAAGACATTATTTGTTCTCATTCAATGCATTTTTGTAGATCAATTTTAGCTTGTGTGAGCACCTTGAAATCAAAAGGAGTCTGTGTTCCCCGTACCATTCACAAACAAATGGCTTGGTGGAGAAGGTGAATGGAACCATTCAAGGGTGAATATAGACTTATTTAATTTGATATCATGTCATATAATGTGTGAATTTTATAAATGATTGTTTTGTATTTCAGGGTCTTGAGGAAAATGGTGCAGGACCATCCAACCAATTGGGACTTGTACATCAAGCCAACTGTTTTTGGTCTACGCACGAAAAAGCAATCCACAACTAAATACACCCCTTTTTATTTGCTTTATAGGAGGGAGGCCCGCTGTCTTTATGGGGTTTTTTTCTTCTTTTTTTCCTTCTAGCACTTGGAATGGCTTTGGCAACTGCAGTAACAAGTTTCTTTCTCCGACTTTTGCAGATAAGCCAAGACAAAGTGGAGGCATTAGCCGCTGAAGAAAAGCCATGCCCTCATATTGCAGCTGTGCAAAGGGAGGTGTATCCCAAGGTGAGAGAAAACATTAAGGCTGCCCAAGAGAAGGTGAGGAAGAGAAATGGTCTCTGGGCATGAATGACCATTTTGAGGTTGGGGACAAAGTCCTCCGTAAGAACATCAGGAGAGAGCAGCGTAAGGGAGGGAAGATGGAGAGGGAGCTCCTGGGGCCGTACACTATCATAAAAATAGAGGGCAAAAGTGTTGACCTGCTGGCCGCCAATGAGAAGACAATAAAAAAAATTAATCTGGACCAACTGAAGAAGTTAATTGAGCCCCAGCCACGGATCCCCTGACAGTGGGTCTCGAGTCCCCATTCCCTCCCGTCTGTCAGTCTTCAGCCTGACCCCATCCCCCCCATCCACCAGGCCTCAGTCCCTCTAATCTGCCAGTCCTCAGCCTGACTCCATCACCATGAACTCCCCATCTGCTGTTCCTCAGTTCCCCTCAGCCCTCAGGGTCTCCCCAGAGGAACTTAAGTACTAGTTGTACTCTAATTTGTGTTATTTCTCTATGCCAAATGCATAACCCCTTCTTTTATTTCAGTGATAGATGAGATTTGGTCAGGAAAACGGCAAGGTGTACTGTGGAGCAAGGTGGGGCCTTATAAGTTATTTTCCAGAGATCTGGAAAATCAGGCCCCAGAAAAAGAGGTTGAAATTGAGGTAAATGAAAGTGTCAAATCGTCTTGAATGCATGTGTAAAATGGTTTAATGGTTGCGTATTGCCACAGCAAAAATTCTACACCTGTGGTCTTCAAGGTGATAAATGCTTTTATCCGTTGCACTTTGGAAAAAGTGAGAGGGCAACTAGAGAAGCAGCTGTTTTATGTGGACTCATTCCGGATGACCTCAATATGGCAAGGCTCATACAGGGGACTAAACAAGGTAATTATTGTAAACAATTGTTACATTAAATGGGTTAAAAAGGTTAATGCAATGCACGGGTTCTCATGTGTGTATGCTCGTCTTTTCAGCTTGACATCAGGACCTATGATGTCCTCACTGGCTCTGTATGTGACCGACACCACTGGACACTTATGGTTAGCAGTACCTATACACTGGCATTGCTCTAAGAGAGGTATGTGTAAGAGTTTGGAACTTATTTAAGAATGATTTGTTGATCAGTCCCTTTTCTGTTGTGGTTTGGGGTTTTTGTTTGGGTGTATGTTTCCCTTCCTTTGGCCTCCTTGTGTTTTTTGTCTGTTTTCTCTGTGGTCCTGTGTTACTGGCCCTGTCTTGCTCCCCTGTTGCCTGTTTGTTCTACTTTCCGCTTTATTTTGGTAGTCAGCTTCCTGTCTTGTCTTGCCTTGTCTTGTCTAGCTTCACTTTGTTTGTCTGATTGTCCAGCCCCGCCCTAATGTGATCCACCTGATGTCTCACCTGTTCCCCGTTACCTCATTACCTCCTGTATTTAACCCCAGTGTTCCTTTGTCTCTTGTTGGATCATTCCAGTCTTGTTTGCATTCCAGTTTGTTTGCTTGTCCGCTGTCGCCCTGTGTGTCTTCCAGCCTACTTGTTTCCCTGTCGTCCTTGGCCTACCTGTCGGAGCTCCAACCACCCCCTGTGAGTTTTCCCTGCTGACCTGTTTTTTCCCTTTGGATTTTGCCTGTTCCATGAGCCCTCATTTGGATTGTTTTTTGGACTCCTTCCGTTGCTCCTGTGTTTTGTTGAACTGTGGCACTTATTAAACATTAGTTCCCTTTGCCTGCTACTCCGCGTCTGGGTCCTTCTTCATGCTGTCCCATAACACTTTTCATTACTGTGAAGGTCATAAATCCCAAGGAAACACGGGCCCTGTATCCTGGATCCATTGGGTGATACCCCTGATGGCATTAAAAAATGACAGGATGTCACAAGGTGAGTTGGAGGTTAATAGTGATGCCATAGACCCTTTTCGACTCCAAATTGCAACAATGAATTTCTATTCCAAAGACCTTTCATGAGGCAAAGACAATGTCACTTTTTCCAGATGGACCAGTATCACTGTTGACCATCTCCGGCAGCCAGATGCTACATCATGTGGGGCATTTGTCTGCAAGGTATGAGTGAATCTGACTTCATCTGATACAGCTAATGGATGGCTTCTACTGATTGCACTCTGCCATATGTAGTTTGCACAGCTTCTCCTGAGAGGTGAGGTGCTGAATTTTGCCACGGATCAGGCTGCAATCACCAATATGAGGAGGAAGATTGCCTGCACACTGGTATCAGAATCAGGTGTGTGTCTCCTCTTTAAGGTGTGTATGTGTCCTCTTGAGATGAGAAATAATGTTGCATATTATCTGTTAGACAATTTGGAAAACCTGTGCAGTGTGTGCTCAAATATGGCTTCTTGAAAGAAAATAAAGGATTAAAATATGAAACACTAAACAGACATAATTATTCATTATGTGCTAACGTTAACGCCATCAAGCCGCAATATTGTGCTGTGAATTAATGCAGAATGCCAAATCTGTTGAGTTGTCTTAGTCGTGCGGCAAATGCAACGTACAGTAGATATATTCCCATCCATTTAGATTGAATATGGTATTGGTGACGTAAACAATAATAACGATAACTCCAGTGAAATGATGTGGAAGTTGAGGACTAGATTAGGACTGGATTAAAGCTGATTCTGGTTTCCAACTTGGCTCCCGGTGTGTCTGTTAAAACAGACGGAGACAACTTCTCTCTAGCTCAGTTTCCATCCACTTGTCAATTGAATTACAGTATGTGAAGTTCAGTAAAAAAAAAAAAAACTCATGCGAATAAAGCTGTGAAACTGTTGGTGCTTCATTAAGACCAACGTGCAGCCTAGCTAACAGGTGAAGAACACACCAAAACCACTAGCTAACTTACTTTGAATGTGCAAGAACTGTAGACTAACAGGCGTAAGTGAACTGACAACATGAGTTATCCGACTTACAGTTCTCAAAGAGGCACACACAATCTCAGCTTATTATCCCCCGGACAGCTCTTTTTCTTTTCTCCCACTTTTTTCTCCGTGCACCCACTCGCGGTGTGTGGCGCGTGTCCACACTTTTCTCCGACATTAAAACCTCTTGTAAAAAAACTAAAGTAACAAGCCAATTTTGTAAAATGTAAGGAGTAGAAAGTACCGATGTTTGTGTTAAAATGTAAGGAGTAGAAGTCAAAAGTCGCCACAAAAATAAATAGTAAAGTACAAATATCAGAAAAATCTACTTGAGTACAGTAACGAAGTATTTGTACTTTGTTACTTCCCATCTCTTGTTACAACAGACTTATAGCTAGCTTCCTACCTACGTTAGCCACATCAGCTCTATTAGCCCCGCTGCTAAACTCTGGGTAACGTTAGCTAGCCAAGAAACGGTAGTAGCCTTAGTTACCTAACTTGACGTTAGCTACATAACAACAAGAGGTAACGCACTCCGTGTCAGTCAAAGCTCAGTTGACTTTGTTATTTGCTGAGCAAATTATAAATATACGTTACATACATTCATGTTGTGTTGCAAAGAAATACCTTAGCATGCTAACAACCCCAATCAGCTGGCAAACAAACTTACAGTTAGTGCGGGCAAGAAGTCCTTCAGTGCTGAAAAATGTGAAAATAGTGCTGAGATCTCTCTCTTTCTCGCTATCTCTCCTAATCTCCGTATCTCTCTCTGTATGTTTGGAACCTTATTCTCTTCCTGAGTACGTGAAAGCACTCACAGTTTAAGAATAAAGTACGGTTTAACCGAATGCACAGGGATTTATTCTACGCGCCGCCCCTTTCTTATATTCAGTTCAACCAATCACGGAGGGGGTGCAAGCATTACTTCACCTGACAGAAAAACACAGAAATTACTTAATTATGAATTTATTTTTTATTAATTCATTTTAATTTTTTTTTTTTTATTCTTTGCATTTTTCTGCTGATACTGTCATCACTTGGCACCTTAAAAGAAGAGAAAACAAGAAGTTGATTCTTTACTGCGATCGGAAGACAGCGCTCCCACAATCCCTTTTGTGGAGAAAAATTTAAATACTCCATTCTTCTATTTGGATTGGTGGACCGAACAGCAGTAAGTAAGGTTGTCTAGGTATTACATTTTTAACAAATGTTATTTTTTTTTCTTTGTGGTGTTAAACATATGGCTTAGCATTTGCTAGTGTAGTTGCAGACTTTCAAAAAGACATTATAGATAGCCTATAGGCCTATATAGATATTTTTTATACATCAAGGTTGATTTGAGATGAGAAATATAAATAATTCAATAAATTGTTCCATGTGTTCCAATAATTGTATTAAGTGCTTGACCATGCAGTCGGATGACAATCTTTTTTTTTGGGAATTGCAGTATTCTTGCAACAACCCTGACGTTCCCCGGTACTCCCTGTTCACCCAGTTGATGGGTGCCACAACTGGCATAATGGCAGAGGTGTGCCGGGAGCATCGCCGTAGGAGGGCTGCTGAGAGCCGGGAGAGGTGGCTCCAAAACCAAGTTGAGCAGCTAAAGACAGAGAAGGAGGCTGCAAACCTCAAAGTGCAACAACTCCAGCTCTTGCTGGAGTTGTTGCACCTTGCTGCAGCATTTAATAGAGATGGTAAGTTTTTAGTTGCCCTGCATATTGTCACAGTTATGACTATGATAGTATGGATGTGCAGTACTATCTGTTCCAAACAAAAACTATAGTAATGTAAGTGAGTGGCCAGACCAGTAACAAAAAATTAACATAAAATAGACCATTAATACCACACTGGGAAAACCTCCCTTGTTTCAGTTGCTCAAAACAAAATCACGCACATCAAAATAATAATATGTAAAGTGTTATAATACTTTTTTATTTAACCAGGTAGACCACTGAGAACAGTTTCTCATCTGCAATGGCGACCTGGCTAATGGAAAATATGAGTGCAAGAAAACACATAGTTTCACATCCAATAAAATCCAATACTACAGATTACAATAGGACACATAAAGTAGAGATTTATTTGGTTTTACAAGGCCAGCGCAAAGTGAAGTGTAAGAAAGTCAATGGATATGTAAAAGTTATAAAGTAATAACAGAATAAACATGAATAGACAATCAATATCACTAGTGACATAGTACACTGTAGTAAGAGTCAGCGTACAGAACATGTGCATTGTGGTCTATAATTCATAAATAAACATGGATTTTGCTGCATATTCAAGTGATTGATTGTTACTCTTTTAAAAGGATAGGTTATTATGCTATGTTGCTCAAAATCAACTTAACAAATGTGATTTGCAGCAATACAGACATTTACCGTCCAGGAACGGACATTATTAACACCACTATACAGGATCTGGAACTCAGACAATTTAGCACATTTAGTGTTTGAAATAGGTTTTGTTAATACGGTTATTAGAAGATTATTTTGATACACAAAGCATACTTTTATATTGATTTTTTTTGCAGATGCAGCAATGGAGGCAGAGGAAGGAGAGGAGGGTGCGCCAGGAGAGGAGGGAGAGGAGTGATGTTGGTGGACAACTACTTGTTTTTTTTCTGTCATTTTTTTACACTTTTCTTTTTTGTTTTTCACTTTTTTTTAAATAAAGGTTTTATTGATAATGAGTTTCACATGGTATTGTTTTGATTGAAGTTGAGGTTGTTGTCCCAAACCTAGCATCATACTGTGTATCAAATTAACTAAAAACATTTTTCTTAGAGAAAATGCAAACAAGTTTTTTTTTTATTAACAAATAAAATTACAAACATTCAGACATCGCAATTAAAAACAAAGTTATAGTAAGGGAAATTGCAACTTACATATTGATCAGGTATCAACGGTTAAAAACAACAATGTAAACAAAACCATGAGGTAGACAGAGTAGTACTAATAAAAAGGAAATTAATGGGACAGATTTGCAACCACATATATATTGTGACAACAGGTGTTTTTAACTAAAATGATTGATATGAAATGAGTATATATCAGATATGGTTATAGCTTTTTATTTGTTACTAATTTAAGAAACTCAAAATATATGTCAAATTCAATTTGGAATAATTTAAAGCAAGGTCTTGAATTGGAAGATTTTGATTTATGAATATGAAACTTTCCTAATAAAATAAAAAGATTAACAATATTGCATATAAATCTATCTTTACATTCAAAATATGTAATAATATGTTTCCCTTCCAGTGTAGATAAAATCAATTTGATATAACAGATTATTTTTGGTAACTTTTTTTTTTATATCTCACTAATTTAAAAATAAACAGCGTAAATATATCAAACTGCACTATATTCATAGACCCTTTGGAAGTGACGTCACACTCTAATAGCACAAATTACGGGCTGCAGAAGAGCTCTGCTGTGGGCAGACGGCAAGCCAAATGCATACATGTTGATTCATAAACTATCTGCAGAGCAAGCATGTGTATCGACTGCATTTCTGGTTCAAATGACTAATAAATAATGAAAACATCAACCAGACTCCATTTAAAAAAAAACAGTACTTTTGGCGTGTATAGAGCAAACATATGTTCACATGTAAATAAGTAACGTATGTGTTTATTTCCACCAACACTAGAGTTGTGATGGTTAGAAAAGTGTGGAGAAGACCAAAATCAGCTTTTCATAGTTTTATTTGGTTTCTGTCCAGTTTGAATGAAGTGTGTAATACAATGCTAAAATTAGTGTTTATTTACATGGAGTCTCGTGGGTTTAGCGATGCCTGCCTGAGCAAAATATACATAAATAAAACACCCGGTTTTGCTAAAATTTAAATTTTAGTTTCATGGTCAAGTGTTAAGTGTCTTATCCCTTCAGAGAAAGACCTTTTTATAACCTATTTAAAACCTTTCTGTTTCCCAGAAACAGATATGACGTACCTAGCACTAAACCAACCGGACTCTATTTAAAAAACAGTACTTTTACGGTGTATAAAGCCAACATTTGTTCACGTGGAAATCGGTAAAGTGTGCGTTGATTTCTACCAACACTAGAGTAGTGATGGTTGGACAAGTGTGATTTGGGAGAAACCGTGCTTGATATCTGAATGCCCATTCAGCCCAATCAACCCCAAAGTCTTGTCTTCGGTTTCAACTTTTAATTATGTTTCTATGTTAAAGTATGGTGATGCAGCATGGCCCCAAAGAGGTGTTGTTTTGAGCGATGTTGAGGGATTTCCCGAAGATTTTCCATTAAAGTCTATGAGAAATTTTGCACCATTTTTTGCAGATTGCAGATTACACACGTTTTCATGTATTTTGTGTGCACGTGTTGGCAACGCTCCTTGACCTATAGTAACGTTAGCTACTTCATGACAGCTAGCTACTATACGGTAACAGTTAGCTAACACGTCTATGCGCTCTAACTCAGCTAAATGTTTTAACTCGCAGACTACTTAAGTAACGTTATGGTTGTTAATTGTGTCATGCTGCTTTCAGTAGATGGCAGCTGATTAGACGACAAAACAACAATACCAGGTTTCCTAACGTAACTTCTCTATTAATTACGTTAACGTTAAAGAAAACATACAATTAGAGCAGAAATGCATCCATTTCTCTATTTCCCTGAAACAGTGAACTATAAACCAGCAGGAGTAACCGAGCTCCAGCAGCTGGTTGCTAGTAGGGATGAGCGAGTACAGCATTATCTGTATCTGTATCTGTATCTGTTTACCACTTGTATTATCTGTATCCGGATCCGTACTCGGAGTGGGCGGGGCCTAAACCGGAAGTGGTCAGATTTAACCCGGAAGTGGGTCGGAAATGGGGGGGGTGGCTTTAACCGTTATGTTATTTTAAGCATGCAATTGATATGAGTTGATCAGAAATTGTTATATTTATTGCTGATTAGAAAACTATTTCCATGACAGCATCAAGCTTCAGATCAATGGTGTTGTCATGGTGACAAACTATATAGGCCTACAGTATATAACAAGTTTTGCAACAATAAATACAGCAATGTGGTTGCAATTATTAAGTAAAATGTAATGAACAAGAGTTTTCATACTCAATAATATAACTTTATTTTTTTAACTTTTAATTTTTCTATTATCAGTGTGATCAATTTTTTTTTTTATTGGTTCTTTTTTATTTTCCCACCAGGTATGTGTGAGTGTCTGTGCCTGTGAGTGAGTAAGATATATATATATATATATATACACTACCGGTCAAAAGTTTGGGGTCAGTTAGAAATTTCCATTGCACTCCATTATAGACAGAATCCCAGCTGAGATCAGTTGCATTGTTTTTTTAACCAGGGCAGTAATCAGATTACATTATGTGTTGACATAATTGCAAATAGGTTTGCCAGTGTTTTTGTAGTTAGTTTTTTAAAATGATATCAGATTAGTGAACAGAATGTGCCTTTGGATGATTGAATGAATGGTTGCTGATAATGGGAAATGTAGATATTGCATTAAAGACCAGCCCCCCCACTCAGATCAGTCTATAATGGAGTGGTATGGAAATTTTTAAGTGGCCCCAAACTTTTGACCGGTAGTGTATATATATATATATATATATATAGAGAGAGAGAGAGAGAGGGGGGGGGGGGGGGGGGTTGGAATGTGTTTGTGTGTGTATCTTAATTTGTAATATTATTCATTTATACCGCAACTGCCTTTTATTTTTTTAAAACACAGCAAGAAAGTTTCAGACATTAAAAAAAACTGGTTAGAGCCAGCAGGCAGTTAAAAAAAAAAAAAAAAACTCAGACGGCAGAGATGCAACACGAGTAGCATTCTACCGAGCACTATGCCTGAACCAACTCCACGGTTACCAGAAGTCTCCTGGTTGCTAGATACTAGTTCAAACTGAAGTATAAAACAAACCTGAAGCTTGAAGAAACCCTAAATGTTAACGGGAAAAGCTCCGCGGACCAGAAAGGGAGAGAGCTGTTCACTTCTCCGTGTCCCGTGTGCGAGTGAGAGGCACACAGCAATAGGAGTCTGTCTGTGTAGGGAGGGGCGCTGGGACTAGCCAATCACAGAATAGTGTAGGGGAGGGGCGCTGGGACTAGCCTATCATAGAATAGTGTAAGGGAGAGGCGTTGTGACTGGCACTGTGACTAGCCTATCACAGAACGGAGACCCAGTCAATGGAGAATTTCATTGAATCCGAGCACGGATATTGACTCATATTACTCGGATAATACTTGTACTCGGCAAAAGTGCTTTATCCGTACCGGATACTCGTTTCAGCCGGATACTCGGCTCATCCCTAGTTGCTAGTCTTTTACCTCGTGATATACGTTCCAGCTTTCAGGGCCAATGACTTACGCTCCCCCAATAAGAGGATCGTGACGTGTTGTTTCATTTTACCTCTCTGTCTGACAGAGAGTCAGACACGCTGCAGTATTACACTGATATTTATTTTTACGTGAACGTCTAATTTTGAATGTTTCCGTAACCGTCATGACTAACCATACACCGTTAATATTAACGGACAGAGCATGTCTGACGTCACCCATCAGTCTGTGGAGATCTGATATGAGTTGTCAAGTTTGTAGTTATGGGTGCAGCCATCCTGGCTGTGGATGTGATGATTTTAGACGAGAAGGCGGAGGTAAGGGAAGGGCCACAGATGGGTGGGTGGGATATACAGTCAATGGGCGGGATCTGACTGGGACGTTAGCTGATAGTAAGCAACGCAGCTTCACTCTTACTATTTAAGTTACGCACTTTCATTGCCAATCTGGATGCAGCTGCTGCTGAAAGCTAGCCTACGTAATTCAAAGTAAGATTTAGCTTTGCTAAGTTGTAAGTGTTACACGTGGACCTAGGTTGAACCCCAATGAAGACAACACAGAGACAAAAATTATAGTTTAACAGGTTTATTTCAATGTCCAAGTTATGGGATGCATCAGGGAAAAGCCAAGTCCAAATCCAACAGTGATTAGAGATGATGAGCTGCAGCTGGAACCCTGCCTCCCGCACACCAGGATTCACTCCTGCAATTAAGGGTAGAAGAGGGGAGGGGGGGCAGAGACAGAGCGCTACCAGCAGCAGACCTAACAGTAAGTATATTTTTGTCCTATAGTTTTTACAAAGAAGAGGAGTCCCATTGGAAAGTAAATGTATCTGTAAGTTACCATGTAAATTGTCTGTAACGTTAGCTTGCCACTTAGCTAGCTATGGTAAAACATGCTAACTTTAATTTTTTACTTTTCAGTCAGCAAAATGCAAAACGGGGATTGTCTTATGCTTATGCTATCCTTATCTAATGCTAACTATTAGCACATGTATAACCAAGTTTCTTATAACGTTTGGTTAGCTGTAATACCCATAATGCACCAATAATGTCCTGCTACTGTTTGCCCCACCATTTTATTTTTGGGCACATTTAGCCTTGACATGCACGTTGAAGTTACTTCAGCACTTGCAGCACTTTGCCAAACCAAATGCACTGTCCATCAATATAAATACAGTCTGTGAGAGGCCAGAGAGAGGTCAAACTGTTTTTTTCTGTTTGTTTTTTGAATTTTGGAGAGGATGGCTGAAAAATAAAGAATTAAATTCAACTGGTTGTGTATTTCGCCTTTGTAATTGTCGCCTATTTGATCTTCATTAGCAGCCATTTTATGTATGGGGAACATGCATGAGTGTATTGTTTGCTTGCCCATGTAGATAAAATATATAAGCTGTCATATCAAAGGTATAGTATCACGGATTGTGTATGGTCTGGATTTGGTGTATTATTTCCTTCTTTAAAAAAAATGCTTTTACTAATTGGTGCATGTATAAAAGGACACTGGGTTGTGACGTGGGGGGGTCATCGGCTGATCGATCGGAAGCAGGGGACTCTGGAAGTAAGCAGGACTAGACTATAGCCTACTCGTCTTTGCAGATATCAGAGATCTGCCCATTACCTCATTTTTTAAACGTTGTTTTATGCGTTGAACTGTTACCCCTTTATTAATTATTTAATATAAACTGTCTATGTCCATGTTGTGGGTAATGTAGCCAGAAGTTAAGCCAGTTGCAGTTGGTAAGAGGGGATATTTATAATAACCTAGAGTACAGCCGATAAGGCAAAATAGTGTTTACAAAAATAAATAGAATTAATGAAAGACAAACAATTTCACCAAAAGTAAAATTAATTGACTTGAAGTCATTTCAGAGAGCATCCGACACTTACATCCTATAGCCTCCGTTTCCCTCATGCTCTCCTCTAGTAGGGGTGGGCGGATCGATCTAAATATCGATAGTATCGATGCCAACGCTGGTATTGGTATTTGATCGATACAACTGTAATTTAATCGATATTTTAATTTAGATATCTCTCCTCTACGTTCACTATACTTTGCTTGTGTCTTCCACCTTCCGGAGCAAACGCCGCTTTCACATCTTGGCCCACATTGCTCCTCCTCCCCCTCCTGCTCCTCTGCTGTGATTCGTTGTTGTGTCGTCACGTGACTCACTGACACAACGCGCAGAGGAGCAGCGGGACTGAAAGCACATTGAATGAGAGATCAGGATGGCCGAGAGGAAGAGAAGTGTTGTGTGGAGCTATTTTACGGCACTAAATGATAATACTGCAACTTGTGATACGTGTAAAAAGAGAATTCGATACTGTGGCAACACTATAAACCTATACAAACACTTAAAAACACATGACAAGGAAAATGCTGATCTACAAAAACAAAACAAAAAAGAAGAAATGAGGAGGGAAATCAATCCACTTCCAGACCCCCGGCACAGAGACAGAGTTCGTTGGGAGAGTCATTTCAGAGAGGCAGAGAATACCCAGGTAGCTTGTAAGAGTAGGCTAATATAATGTTGGTCATGTCATATTGTGCATTAGTTAGTGTGATTGCTCAAGAATAAGACATCGCAACATTTTTGTTATTCTTTATTTATTTATGTATTTTTTAAAAAGGCAGTAAAATTTGGTTTGTATTCATTCTACAGTGCCTGTAGAATAATAATAACTAATAATAATAATAACTAATAATAAATGTACTTCAATACATTAATAAAAAAATTTTGCCTAAAGAATTGATCATTCATTCACCTCAGAAATAATGAAATGCTCTCCCCTACACAAAAGTATTTTTTTAAGTAAAAAGTATCGTATTGGTATCGGTATCGGCAATACGGACCCTATATGTATTTGGTATCGGATCGATACCAAATTTTGCAGTATCGCCCACCACTATCCTCTAGAACACACTCAACTGCCTACCTATATAGGCCTGGACCCCACCCCTAAAATTGGATCATACCAATTCTACCATGTAGGGGTGGCTCAGATTACTAGACAGTTAAAAGGCTACATACAGCCAAAATGAACCTAACATACTAGACATTCACACCTTATACGTACAATTCACATTTCCATTGAGAAACGGCTAGGCTAACAGGTGATTTTAATTGATCATTAACATAAAATATGAACTCACTAAATCAACTTATAAACAGGCATCAATCCAGGTCTGTCTTTGAGGGCTAACTTAGGTAGCGTATAGCTACCGTGATGACAGCCATGCACCCGACATTTAAGAAAAAAAACTTGGTAACAGTAAGTAACAGATAACATGTGAAGCCTAGAACAAAGTATTGTGGTTAGGTATTCCAAGCTCTACACAAACAAACATTAATTTAATATTCATAAAGAGGTGCAGTAAGGTAAAGAACTGCCTTCTGTGCAGTGGAACGGCTCTGAAAGGCTTTTCAGGTTCTTTGCAGAACACTTGAAAGAGGAGAAAAAAAATATATTTCAGATACGATTTCTAAGCAAACTTAAGGCCAGACAACGTGAGTATGTTTAAATACTTGCATCTCAAAGCTGGTTATAGTTCATCAGCAGAGGTCCTGGTGAGTGCCAGGAGCAGGACCCCTCATACTAGGCTGCCTTCATCCCTATCCTAGTAGAGTCAGCTATCAACATGGTGATGGTGATGGTGAAATAAATCATTCAAATGTAAGTATCTTTAGTGTTTACTGTTCATTTGTTATCACCGTTTGCTGTCTTTTAACAGGGACAAATGGAGGCGGTCACTGAGGACGGGAACAGAGGACACGCAGGGAGGCAGAGGCCAACGAGAGATGTTGAATAGATTATTTTCTATATTAGAGATTGGCATTCTAATATTAAATGTAGTAAATTAACTGGTCTGTGTTATTAAAGCCCATGGTGCAGGTTCAATTTTGCAACAAATTTGTGCAATTTGCTTGTTGGTAATACATATTTGAATTGTTATCCATTGTATTTGATGGTGTTGGATATCGCAAAACTGAATATAATACAAAAAGTAGACACTATTTTACAGTGTTTTCTTTTTTCCCCCACAATGCATTGCATGACGTTACATTGGGGAGAAAACAGAGCAGCCGAGTTGCCTTTGCCACTGGTCTGGCCTAATGTGGCTTTTGGTCTTTTAATATTAACAGTCTATGGTCTTGACCGAGTCTAGGTGACTTTATTATGTTTATGAATAACTATATTGGTGGGAAAGTGAGACACAACTTAGACGGGGAAGTTATTTGGGTTTTCACAAGTTTAGACAGCTAGCTAACGCTATGCAGTAGCTTTGGCAGTAGAGTTTCAGTAAGCTAACTACGACAGCGTTGTCGCCCACAACCAACCTGCAGTGATGTTTGAAATGGAGACGCGCATATCGTTTCTTTTCCTGGAGATCCTGGACATTATTTTCATTTATGACGTTAAAGACAAATGAAGAGTAGCCCGAGTGTGCGCAGCCTGGAGGGACGCGTCCTACCCAGGTCGGTGTGGAAGCCGATCTACATCTGCAGCGAGCAGTCTGCAGACCAGGGGAATAAAGTTCAGATTCTCAGTTTATTCTCAGTTTGTAAAACTTTCATATGAATTTATTTTGAGTGTGTGTTTCTGTGTGTGTGTGTGTGTTTCTGTGTGTGTGTGTGTGTGTGTGTGTGTCTCTGTGTGCGTGTTTCTTTGTGTGTGTGTGTGTGTGTGTTAGTCTATTCACCTGTAGTGTCTCACTTTAATGTATGTGTTCATGCTTTTTTATACCAGAGTACATTCTCATATCATTACAATGTATTATATAATAATAATAATAAAAATAACAATATTAATAACAATATGAAGAGTCATCTCTGCCCACGATTAGGTAATACCAGCGTCCTTGAGAGGGAAGATGTGGTGTTATTTATAGCGTTTGAGCCTTAAAACAAAATGTAGGCGGCAACTGGCAATTTAAAATAAAACAAATACATTGGAATATAATGCAGTAATGAACTATGGCATTCTGTATTACCATTAAGTATTATTATTCCTGCTAAGTTAAAGACTGTATGATGATATCTCTTCTCCTTTGTGTCTTGTTAGGGGAAATAACATCTTTAAAAATGCAAATGTCACATTCCTCTCAATTATAATGTGTATGAATTGATAGAGTAATATGATTCTGACTGTTTTTCTTATGATCAAAACTTTAAAACTTCATTAATCCCATCGGTGTTAAGTAAATTACTTTTTTGTTACTGAGTGTGTGAATTGGTGGCTAATATATAATAGCCTGCCTTTTGCTTTTCCCAATGTAGCGTAAAACCTTTTCCTGAAACTTGTACAGAAGCAACAGTAGATGCAACTATTTAATGTCAAAAGTGTGTCAATATTTGAGTATTTACTGAAGAAATGAATGACAAACTGAACAACCCAAATTGCAAAACATGTAACCTTTATTTAAACATTTCAACATATTGAAATATGAACATATTTAACAACAAAAATATAACATTAACAAACAACAAATCTATAATAAACTAAACTAAACAGAACTACCAAACTCATTCCTCTTTCTCATAGGCCTCTGCCTCAACAATCAACTTGCCTGAGGTTTTAATTCTTAAATAAAAAGGCAGCTTTGTCAGAAGTTTTTCTAAGGGTACCCACAGGGCTTCCTCGATCTCGTACACAGCGTCCTCATCCTCCACCAAGAGCTGCAGGTAGCCCGGCTTCCCAAACCCAGTGGCTCCCAGAGCGCTGACCACAGCCGTGGAGACCGGGTCCTGGACGGAGGAAATCAACATTTCTTAGAACTGATTTCAAGTTCATGTAATCACAATGTTTGAAATAAAACATCCATCCTCTGGAGGAGTCCACCGAAGTTAATAAATAATTGTGTTGCCTCAAAATCGAAACTGCACTATTGATTGACAATAGTTTTCTGTTTTTGTTGTTTTCTTCTTAATATTCTTAAATTTACTGAACTCATGCATCGTAATATTTCAGAGAGGAGATATCCAACATGCCTCCGTTTATTGAAATATTCTCCTTTATTAAGAATAGCAATTTACTGTATCCAGTAATTTTTTTAGCTTTTGTTTTCTTGCTAAATTTGATGATTTGTGATTCTATTTTTCTTTATTTCTGTCTTATTTATTTATTTATTTATTTATTTTTTCTAAAAACTTTTCTTTGATTAGCTACTGCACTCTACTTTTGAGTTTTACAGAAGACTGAGTCTGAGAAAACGACACTAAAAATAGAAACACAAAGACTGCAGTGTTTTATATCAACGTGTTGCTTGGTGATAAGAAAGAGTCATTCAAACGGTGCGTGTGTGTATGGTTTTATGGCAAGAACGTTTTAAAAAGGAGTGTTAACTTTTGATTGCAGTGTTTCATTTTGGCGTAGATGGGAGTTGTTCATTTCCAAGTCTGATTGCCTTGTGTGTAGAGTTTTGACATAATGAGCCAAATTCTGTCATAAATTGATACGGCTAGAAATACAAAATAAGGGATTGCATGTATAATCACTTTATTGAAATATTTATAGAGGGGGTTTTAAATATTTTACATTTTTTATTTGTCATACAGTGGTGTGAAAAAGTGTTTGCCCCCTTCCTCATTTCCTGTTCCTTTGCATGTTTGTCACACTTAAGTGTTTCAGAACATCAAACCAATTTAAACAATAGTCAAGGACAACACAAGTAAACACAAAATGCAATTTGTAAATGAAGGTGTTTATTATTAAAAGGTGAAAAAAAATCCAAACCATCATGGCCCTGTGTGAAAAAGTGATTGCCCCCTAAACCTAATAACTGGTTGGGCCACCCTTAGCAGCAACAACTGCAACCAAGCGTTTGCGATAACGTGCAATGAGGCTTTTACAGCGTCCTGGAGGAATTTTGGCCCACTCGTCTTTGCAGAATTGTCCTAATTCAGTTACATTAGAGGGTTTTCGAGCATGAACAGCCTTTTTAAGGTCATACCACAACATCTCAATAGGATTCAGGTCAAGACTTTGGCTAGGCCACTCCAAAGTCTTCATTTTGTTTTTCTTCAGCCATTCGGTGGTGGACTTGCTGGTGTGTTTAGGATCATTGTCCTGCTGCAGAACCCAAGTTCGTTTCAGCTTGAGTACACGAACAGATGGTCGGACATTCTCCTTCAGGATCTCTTGGTAGACAGCAGAATTCATAGTTCCTTTTATCACGACAAGTCTTCCAGGTCCTGAAGCAGCAAAACAGCCCCAGACCATCACACTACCACCACAATATTTTACTGTTGGTATAATGTTCTTTTTATGAAATGCAGTGTTCCTTCTACGCCAGATATACTTGGACACACACCTTCCAAAGAGTTCCACTTTTGTCTCATTGGTCCACAGAATGTTGTCCCAAAAGTCTTGGGGATCATCAAGATGTGTTGTGGAGAAATTGAGACGAGCTTTGATGTTCTTTTTGCTCAGCAGTGGTTTTCTCCTTGGAACTCTGCCATGCAGGCCATTTTTGCCCAGTCTTTTCCTGATGGTGGAGGCATGAACGCTGACCTTAACTGAGGCAACTGAGGCCTGCAGTTCTTTGGACGTTGTTGTGGGGTCTTTTGTGACCTCTTGGATGAGTTGTTGCTGCGCTCTTGGGGTAATTTTGGGCGGCCGGCCACTCCTGGGAAGGTTCACCACTGTTCCATGTCTTCGCCATTTGTGGATAATGGCTCTCACTGTGGTTCGCTGGATTCCCAAAGCTTTGGAAATGGCTTTATAACCCTTTCCAGACTGATAGATCTCAAGTACTTTCTTTCTCAATTATTCCTGAATTTCTTTGGGTCTCGGCATGATGTGTAGCTTTTAAGGATCTTCTGGTGGACCTTACTGTGTCAAGCAGCTCCTATTTAAGTGATGCCTTGATTGTGAACAGATGTGGCAATAATCAGGCCTGGGTGTGGCTAGAGAAATTGAACTCAGGTGTGGACAACCACAGTTATAGTATGTTTTAACAAGGGGGGCAATCACTTTTTCACACAGGGCCATGATGGTTTTGATTTTTTTTTCACCTTTAATAATAAACACCTTCATTTACAAATTGCATTTTGGGTTTACTTGTGTTGTCCTTGACTATTGTTTAAATTGGTTTGATGTTCAGAAACACTTAAGTGTGACAAACATGCAAAGGAACAGGAAATGAGGAAGGGGGCAAACACTTTTTCACACCACTGTACATACATCAATACTCGCTAAATATATTGTCTATATTTTGCATATTTAAATTAACCTTTAAAATCATCAATGAAAAAAATACCTCAAGGGCTGTGTAGATAGTGGACTGGAGGGGGAAACCGTAAGGGGTTTGATTTCCTTTTAAATGAGTCAGCTTTGCCTGCTGACCCAACTGGATGGGAACCATCGCTGCATCCCTCCACAGGCTCACTTCCACCTGATGTTTGTCCTATAAAAAAAGAAATATACATTATTTGTATCCCTGTAAAACAATATCCCGTATTCCCAATAAATACTAAATTACCACAGCATTGCCAGGTTATATGTCATGTATAGCCGATTATAATAACAAAAAATGTCCAGAGTATTGTGTGTAAGTGTATTATTTGTGTGATTGCCAATGACCAGGCTGCGACAGGGTGTCCCACCCTGAACAGACAGAGTTGAAGAAACACTGTCACAGACCTCGGTCGTTCCAAACTAGGACTCATTACAATACAGGACCTTTCAAGTTGCTATTGGTGTTCACTCCTTCTCTATTTAGCAATAGCCTGCCTAATAAAGTCTTCATCTCTTTCCAAAACATCTTTTCAAACACTATCAGTAGTTTATAGCTAACTGCTCCAATGATATGGTTTTAAGGGGCACAGTTACCCCCCCCCCCCCCCCCCCCACCCACCTGGACCCGTTTTATCGCTGAGACCTGAAAACACAGACAATGTATTCATGTTAAATAGGCTACTTGCAACACATTTTACTTACAACATCACAACTAACATAATGTTGTTATTTTGGAAAATTCATTAACTGACCTTCACAACCTCTCCTTGGACGGTGAGAAGACCCCCCCCCGCCCTGACAGCTTCCACTATCTCCGTGGTTACGGACGACGGGCAGAGGAGCTTCTCCGCCTCCTCCCTCAGGGCATCGGCCACTTCAAGAGGCGCGGATCGGAAGAATTGTGTATCTTTGGTGACATTAATTGAATATGGTGGCGCCTGGCCCCGCAGGGTGTACCCCCTCATAATATAACTAGATACACATTTCACTTTTGAGGCAAATTCTTCAAACAAAGATATTTTAGTGAGAGAATTCCCATCTGACAATATCACTACTAAATTGTCTTTTGAGAGCAATGGTCGTACTGCTCCGCCCTCAAAGCTCCAGGACAGAACTCTTTTTTCCGTTTTACTTATCAGCGCTGAAATATGTATAGATGGGGGCCTGTGGTATGGTGTCTCAGGTGTGCTTCTCAAGATTTTATTCAAAGCCATTCTGAAACTAATAAACACAAAAAGGGAAGAAACTAATTAATATGACAGAAAGACATGAGTAAAATAGCTCCCAGCCTCAGATGGATGGACTATATGCTGTAAACTTGGCCTATAGCTGCTCTGTCGAACTGCAGGATTTTTGCTTTCATGTTCCCGCCACTGATGCTTCTGCTTTATCTCCATAGTTTAATCGTTCTTAATCTCCTTAAATGGCAGCTAATAGCCTTGGGATACCCACACCGGTTTAAGCGGCTAGGAAAATAATTTTTTAAATTTTACTTTTCTTTTCCCCCATAAACCATGGTAGCTATAGACTCAACTCCTAACACCATATTCTTTGAGTTACATACTCTTTAGCTTTACATCAGACAGGAGCAGTCTCTGTGGCGCAATAGGTCAGCGCAGTCGGCTGTTAACCGAAAGGATGGTGGTTCAAGTCCACCCAGGGACGTTTGTTGCTTAAATAACCTGGAGTGAGCCAACTCTTGGGATTAATCCTCCTGCAGGAGACCATAGAGCAGCCCAAAGATAACCCAAGTGGCCTTATTCTGCAAACCATGTACATATTAATCAGAAAAAACACAAGTATCCTTTACAAGAAGGAAAAAAAATAGATAAAACACAATTGTAAACTTGAGACTACCGTCACACTAATTAGTCAATGTTAGTGCTACCTTTCTTGATCAACGTCAGTGTCACTACCCTTCACGACTCTATTTTTAGAGACGTTATCTTTCGTCTCCTTGGACTCTTCTTCACGCTAACTAAGCCAATTTAGTGCTGCCTTTCGTGTCTATTTACAACACTACACATTCACACTTTTTCTTTAAAGTGCTACCCTTTGAGTCTGCCTTTAATCTGTGACTGTCACAGACTGACCAGCTCATGGCAAATTTATAGTTTGCCGAGTGCTGATGGTTTTTCACATGTCTACAGAATATTCCTAATTCTGTGTTGTATGATGGTAGCTATTGACTCAACTCCTAACTTTCTTTGAGTTACACACTCTTTTGCTAAGGTCTCATACACTAAAAAGGATGAATTCAATGAAATATCACATTACAGAAAGCAATAATACTACTGCAAAGTAAGGCCCAGAGGCAAATCTTTGCTGGACATCCAGATGGTTTTAAGTGGCCAAACCCTGAAGACAAGGCAAAAAACTGCTCTCCATAAATGCTGGAGACACTGAATTTTCAACCAAAACTTGAGCTAAATGTGGTTAACGTTGAATTAAATTTAGCACAGGTCTTTTTTAGCTAAAAAACTACAAAGAGTATTTTTTCCCCTTCCATCCACAACATTAACGTTACTTAAAGACGCTTTTCCTGTCACCCGACATATAGAATGGGTGTTTTTTTTTAAGAGACATAGCCTAATGTTAACATTAGATCCTATTAAAACTAGATGGGCAAATGTAAAGGTAACGGTTTAACGTTAACTTTACCTCCACTAGTATATATGCTAGGCCTATAAAATAGCTTTAATAAGTTTTGCTTACTCATACTAAAACACTGACAAACCAACCAACAGAATCGGGAAATAACGTTAGCATTAACCGGAGGTAATGTTAGCCAAAATGCAGCAACAGCTAGCTCATAAGCTAGCAGCAACCCTAAACTTCCAGAATATGGGTTACATTGTATTTCAGGCAATGGTCTGACAGTAAAGTAAAAAAGATGTCGCAAACAGCGCATGTAAAACGAGTTGTGTTAGCTTTACCAAACAACGTTATTAAAGCTAGCTTATCCTCACAGCATAGCGTTAGTTACGGTCCACGTGTTTATCACGATGTGGAAAGAATATATGCGTAGGTAGTGTGGCTGAGTGGTCTAAGGTGCTGGGTTTAGGTTCCAGTCTCTCTGGAGGCATGGGTTCAAACCCCAACACTGCCACTTTTAAATGTTATATAACTGGAAAGCAACCAATTTGATCACTTGGAGTTGTACATGTTACGTTCGACATTGAACTCCTATGACAAACCTTGTGAAGTATCTAAAGTCATAAGAGCCGACTTGGTAGACTCCTTGTTGACTCTGCTATTTATATCTGTACTGGCAACGCCCTGTTTTTAAATGGCCACTTTGACGGGGTGCATGTTGGCCGTCACGGTAGCGATACGTTACCTATACCATCCAAAGACTCAGACTGTAGTTATGTGTTATATGCCCGTATATGTTTAACGTGTTCATATGTTTCGTTAATTTTCCCGATGTTTAAAATCTTCAGTTAACCTAGCCATTCTCCACTTCCCCACAGTAATCCCGTAGCTGTCTTGTGCGCACATTTTAAATTAACCCAGATTAGGAGCAAGCAAAATGGTAATAGAGCATGCAGGATATTTTTCATATTCTGCTTCAACTGCACGCAGCAGAAAAAACTGGGAAAAAGTATGAGGAACAAACGAGCAGGACATGACTCTCCTTGTTCATTGGTCTAGGTTTATGATTCTTGCTTAAAGTGCGATAAGTCCTGGATGAGACTACTTTGCATAGACGTTGAGGCATGGATTGAATAATCTGGTTTATTTATTGAATGTGATGGAAAAATAAGTGTCATCCGCAAGACAAATTGGTGTAGAGGTATGATTCTCGCTAGAAAGCTTATCTGAGTTGATTACAGTTACAAAATATGCAAGTTCATTACTAATTCTGCTGTCATGTTTGATAGAAAAATTCAAGTTTGAATGTTGGTAAAATGTTTTGTTTCAAAAGTAGTCTTTCGTCCAATATAATCAGAAAGCTCAGTCTGGCAGTGGAGCCATAAAAACACTACATGCCAAACCAACTACTTGACCATTGCCTTTTGCGTCACTGACTGATCACATTTACTTGATGGGAAATTGCTAATAGTACATTTTTACGTGGCTCGTTGTTCTAGGGGTATGATTCTTACTTCGGGTGTGAGAGGTCCGTGGTTCAATTCCCGGACGAGCCCTGAAGCAAGGTGCTGTTCCAACCCAAATGTGTAGTTTAAAATACAGTTTATTGTTAAATTAACCCAGATTAGGAGCCAGCACAATTGAGCATAGAGCAGCCCAAAGATAACCCAAGTGGCCTTACCTATATTAGAGGGTACAGTTCTGCAGACCATGTGCATATTAATCTTTGCGGTCACTTGATGTAATACAAGCAAATACGTAACGTCCTACCCAACAGTTTGGAGATATGTGGCGTGCAACTGTATGTCAATGATCAAGCTTGTTGCTGTGACCAAGAAACCACCAGCAAAATGACTGATACATCATCAGTTCCGAAATTTTCTTGGATGCCAAATATTTTAATTGAAAGTCAGAATCCAATTGCCATGTAAGAAAAATACAATGCTTCTAAATTTCCACGTGAGGCATCTTTCCCAGTTTCGGACAAGTAAATAGCCTGATGTGCATCTCAACCTCAAAAAGCCATAAAGCAAACGCTTGTGGTTTAAAGATCGAGCTCTCGCTCATAAAACATCAGCCAGGCGCAGTCTCTGTGGCGCAATAGGTCAGCGCAGTCGGCTGTTAACCGAAAGGATGGTGGTTCAAGTCCACCCAGGGACGTTTGTTGCTTAAATAACCTGGAGAGAGCCAACGCTGGGGTTTGTCCTTGTGCAGAAGATAACCCAAGTGGCCTTACCTCTATTAGAACAGTTCAGTTCTGCAAACCATGTACATATTAATCTTTGCAGTCATTGGTATGCAGGTCACTTGATGAAATTCAAGCAAATACATAAGGCCCCACCCAACAGTTTTGTGATACGTGGTGTGCAACTGTATGTCAATGATCAAGCTTGTTGCTGTGACCAAGAAACCACCAGCAAAATGACTGATACATCATCAGTCAGCTTTTGCACCCCCACTGCTGCTGGGGTCCAACAAGCTGCAGACAAGGTTTGGGGAGTGGCCAGACCTCCACATACGGCTGGACATCTGGTACTTCATGCGAAGGCTGGCTGTCGGGTGTACCACTGACGCTCATTCCCTCTACCCCACCTTCATGAGCTGTCTCTCTGCTGCATATTTGAGTGGGATGCAGGAGACCTCTCTCTGTTGCGGCGGGCAAAGACAGAGTAGCTCAAGCAGGAGGGTGTGCCAGCCATGACTGATCATGTGGTGGATGCAAAGATCAGTAAGAAGGAGCTGAGTCAGTACTGTCTCAGGAGGACACGCGGTGAGGAGGCCACCATCTGCAGGAACTGGGAGGGGCAAACGGGAGGGACCTCATGGGGGTGCCACTGCTGGACCAGGTGCGCATGGAGCACATCTGGTGTGTGCAGCAACAACACGTCAAGTGCATCCAGGACCTGCATGTTAACGTGTTCACATGTTCCGTTAATTTTCACAATGTTTAACATCATCAGTTAACCTAGCCATTCTCCATTTCCCCACAGTAACCCCGTAGCTTTCTTGTGCGGACATTTTAACATCTAAAACTATGGTGATTTACATGCTACTGCTGCATTCATAAATCCATCATTGTGTTTAAAACCATACCATACTTCACAAACATTACCTATCTACAATAACCACACAACACTCAGATCTCTGTTAACTATGTGTCTGTTTATTTAGTTTCAAAGTGTAAGGTGTAAGGTGTGTTTAAACGTGGTTAATTATATCACCATCTTATCACAGCGTCCATGCTTGTGTCTTTGTTATGCAAATACTCTGGAAGTCTACTTATTAAGACGTTCCCCGTCAACACATGCCTTAGATTGTTGATCTCAGAAATAACAATAAAATCCCACCTTCTATTCATGTGCTTGAGCCAGTAGTTGACCACCTGAAAGTCACTGTATTTTCAGCATCAGTTGTGTTTTTTTGTTTGCAAATCTCTTGGAAGTCTACTTATTGACAGTATAATTTCCCCTCCCCCCCCGTTGTTTTTAAAACACCTGCCACGTGTGAGGGTTGAACTCACGATCTTCAGATTATGAGACTGACACCCTGCCTACTACGCCAACGAGGCTATGAATGCTGTTGCAATGGTTTGGAAAATTTCAGAAAAACTGACAATTTGGTCTTTAATAGCAATGTTTCTGGAAACCTATGTACTCACACGAAGGCTAAGATCAACCCTAGATGCTTTGTCATGACCCCATGAAAAGGCCAGGACAGAAGACCGTGTGCAAAGGTTGAAGGAAATGCGAGAATATGACCACAAAAAAAGAAATGATAATTCGATATATTATGGTAGTTGTTTAGCAGTACCAAAGGAAATAAACGGGAATCAGTTTAGGGCTGCTGCCTGGGAGACCTGGGTCCGATTCCTGGCTAACGCAGCTTTCCTTTACTACTATTCAGAATTAACCCCTGCACAAAAAGGGCATGTTTGTGTGAAGACAAACAGCTAATTTCTGGTCATGTTAACGTCTAGATTTCAGTCATGCATCTTCTCAGCTCCATTTTGATTGTTGGTACACTAGGCAGCCCAAGAGGCTGTGATAAGATAAGAAAGATAATTTGTTTATTAGTCCCCAATGGGGAAATAACTGCACTACACTCTGTGTACACACTTTTTGTTAATACTCACACACAGGCCTGAAAATACACACATGCTCAGGACCTATACATGCACTATACATGGAGAGATGTCAGATTGAGTGGGCTGCCAGCTGAACCAGCGCCCTGAGCGGTCCGGGGGGATATGATGCCTTGCTCAAGGGCACCTGGCAGTGCTCAGGAGGTGAACTGGCATCTCTCCAGCCACCAATCCACGCTCCCAACTTTTTGGGTCCATACGGGGATTTGAACCAGTTACCCTCCGGTTCCCAACCCAACTCCCTATGGACTGAGCTACTGCCACCCCCAATCCGTGTTTGATGGAAGATGGATAAATTACCTTTTTACTGACACTTGTGAAAACATAATGTGGCCATGCAGGCTGATTTTTTTAAGTGGTGCAACTTGAACCGTGTCAAGCATTGGTGGTTGAGTGGTAGAATACTTGAACAACATTGTATTATCTTATAGGTACTGGAAGCCACCCGTCTCCACCAATGCTTCTCTTTGCATTTATTTTCAGTCACAATGCCTAGATGTGTTACAAGATTTGCAGTGAACATTGTATTCTCCAGCAGAAAGATAACAGGTGTGTTACTTTTCGACTATGATTAATAGCATAGCAGTGCAATCATTGCATCATTGCATTGCATTTACAAGTTTTGAAGCCATACACAACATTAACATCACATGTTTTACCACAATTTCAATTTCCTTGTGGGAGTATCCCCACAGGATTAATAAAGATAAGTCTATCTCAGAAAAAAGAAAAAAAATCTGTAAATCTTCAGGGGATGTAGCTCAGTGGTAGAGCTCATGCTTTACATGTATGAGGACCTGGCATCTCCAGCAGGTATTATGGTAGAGTCTTTAAAAGAGCTGCAAAGATATTTCCTCACTACATGTTATTAAGGGTCTACCATTCAGCAGGTGGAGACATTTCACTTCAGACAGTTGCAGCAGCAGATGCTTTGTTAAACATCTACAACTACCACTGACACCTCCCCCCCCCACTGACACCTCTTTATCTCATCATCGAAGAAACTTTGCAGCATCAGCTCTCTGTCTGTGTGTGTGTGTGTGTGTGTGTGTGTGTGTGTGTGTGTGTGTGTGTGTGTGTGTGCGGCTAACGTTAGCTCGACAGCAGCCGTTGGTTGCACGCGTAGATTGAGATAGATTGAGTTCCAGTGAAATGTTATCAGTATGGCAACCGTCATCAGCTCTTTTCCTGTTTTTACCAACCATGACGTCTTTATCTCCTCATCTCCAGCATCAGCTCTCTACCCAGGGATCGGGGGGAGGGCTCACTTTGACTCTGAAGTGGCTACTCTACTCACTTCCCCATTGCTCTATCACACACACACACACACACACACACACACACACACACACACAAACAGAAATACATACACAGACACGAACAGACACACACAGACGCACACATACTCACACAGACACACACACACTTACACACACACACACACACACACACACACACACACACACACACACACACACACACACACCGGCTCGACGCACACACCAGACCACAAGTATAACTATCAGTTGTTTTCACTACAAAGTGTATATGTCTTATTTATTTTTGCTATAGTGCTTAACGAGCATTGTTAAATTCTGCCCAGTTGTGGCCTGTTGAGGGGCGATAAATATAATAAATAAATATCTATATTTCCAAAACATCTATGTTGTTATTACAGTTTTTTCCTATTGCTAACACACAATTATGCAAACTAGTCTGGTTTTATCAAAATACGTAACACAATTCACAAAACCACACACCCAAACTGCAAAACACCTCATATATCCTGCAAAATGAAGCACTGCAACCAAAACTACACATAGCATTATCAAAATCAAACTTTTGCATGAAATGCCACACACTTCATTCATATTACCAGATTTTTGCCTAACCAACTACACACTGTTGGGCATAATGAAAAGCACCCTCATCTTTACTATGCATTGCCATAATACTAAAATATGTATCAGATTGTTCACATGCACAGAAATATTTGCAGATACACACACACTGTTGAAACATAATTTAATGTTTCACAACAGTAAACAAGTCAGTGCAACATATGCACAGCAGACATATTTACATGGGACTGAACAAAAATATTCTTGTCCCAAACTACAACGTACCGGTTTCCTTGAGGGTCTGCATCATTCATACGCTCTGGTGGTATGAGAATGTCGTGAAGTCTGTCCAGAAATGTGAGAATATGGGCTGTGTTGTATGGTCCAAGGTTGGCATGACGGTGAAGGACACCATGCATACTGGAGATGGCAGCGCACATTATGTATGATGTTATTATTTTGACATTATGATGTTCCTACCACGTTGGCCAGGAACATCTATAACGGCTCTGTGGCCCCTTCTTCTGGTCTTTGCTAGGTTGAACCCAGCCTCATCTATAAAGATGAACTCGTGTGGGATTGCATGAGCATCCATTTCCAGTACTCCCTGAAAACAAATAACCAAAATCTGTCAATATGGTGTACTACTGGATAACAGTCAATATAGTACTTATATCCACATATGCTCGTCTGACCTCTTTGTTTCCTTGAGAGTTTCTCTCAAACGGCACCTTACAAAGTTGTTTCATTGCGTTTTGGTTTTGCTTGAGAATGCGAGCCAATGTGGACAGACTGACTCGTTGAATGTTGTTGAATACAGTTTTTTCCATTTGCTAACACACTAAAATGACATGCACAGCACAATTATTTAAACTGACACACAGAGAGCAAAACTTCCTCTCAAGTCTCAGAAAGTCTAAACACATGTAGCCCTGGTGTAAATATAGGGGCTTTGAACTGGTTAGTTTCTACATGAAGCATATGTAGGAAACAGAAAAGTTTGTTATGCCAGTAAACTGAAAGCCATTTAGTTTAAATGAGAATCACAAAGTTGTAACTGAGAGCTTTAAACACTTAAGTTCTACATTAAACAAAGTTTTGCAAGATGTTTAAAGTTAGGAGTTAAAATACAGTATTCTAAATAGTTAATAACATTAGCAGAGGTGTAAACTGAACAATATTTATACGTACTGCCCTTTAGTTGGAAATGTGTTATACTATTGGCCAGTTTTGTTGTCAGTTAATGTTGTCTGTGGTGAATGGTTGTGAGTAAGGAAGTGAATGTGTGAGGGAGGGGTTGTTGTTGTTTTTTTTTGATAACGGAACGTTGGAGAGACGTCAGGGAGACGGGCCGGAGACGCACAAGAGAGATACACGAGGGAGACGCACGAGAGATACACGAGAAAGACGGTAGAGAGAGAATTGAAAAAAGAGACTGAGAAACATTGAGCGACACGAGAATAGTAGCTTAGAGGATATCTGAGTGGACTGACGACGGTGTAGCGGAGTACATTACTGCACTTCTCTTGTCTGACTGCAGTGCTAGCTTGTGTGCTTGCTAACCGTGGGAGCTAACGGCAGAGAGTTCCTGTTTCCGAGGACGTTTGGCTGCAACCTGAGAGGACGGCGGTGTGTATCCTGCGGAGGAGGACGTTGCTGGATTGAGTGTTTTTCCGTGTTCGTGGTGGGACAGTGTTTCCGGGACTAACGACTAACTGTAAGTTGGATTTTTGTGATTTCCCTCGCCGAAGAAAAAAAACGTCATTCGGACGCACCGCTCACAAGCTACCATCAGGCCTGCAACGGGTTTTTTTTTTTTCTATCTTGCTTGTGTGTGTGTGGATGTGTGGTTGTGTGTGTGGTACCACAGTGTGTTAATGTTTCTAGTATTTTTTTTAAGTTAAACGGGGTAAAGAAAAGTATAAATGTCGGTAATATTATTTGAAAACTGAGTTAACCTATTTGTGTTTAATATATATTTTTTCTGTTTATTCATTTGAACTGCTTAATAATATTTGTCCCTTTTAAGTTATTGTCCAGTAAATTATACATTTGTTTGTTCAAAGAGTTGTCTGGAGTCAGTTCTTCTAATATGGAACTATATATATATACATGGTAAAGTTAGGGTAATATGTCATTAACCCAATATAGGTAAACCTTCGGGGTAGCTACCTTAAAGAACCGAACCCAAACACCCCATTATTCCTGTCTGAAGTCAGTTTATTGCAGCTTGGGCATTGTAGGGAGTGGTGGGGTGCTACACACATTTTCTGCACTTTTTAAATGCACTGAACACAGTTTCCTGCATAAGACACAACAATCTGACATAAAGTCACATGTTTGCCATTTCAAAACACTGCCATTTAAAATGACACTACATGAGCTAAATGACTAATTACATGTGCCACCTTGCCAAACACCCATTGGTTAATTGTAAACACTCCAATCAGGATGTTAGCACTATGAAAAGAATAATATTTAGGCTGCATTGTCCAAGCCCTATATATTTCTTTATTTTGTTTTTTCTAAAGGACTGAGAGACGACACCATGGTGGAGGAACATTGTTTCCCTGTATACTGGATAACACCATATTGACAAATTTGTATGTGTTTTCAGGGAGTACTGGAAATGGATGCACATGCAATCCCACATGAGTTTATCTTTATAGATGAGGCTGGGTTCAACCTAGCAAAGACCAGAAGAAGGGGGAGAAACGTTATTGGCCACAGAGCCATTATAGATGTTCCTGGCCAACGTGGTGGGAACATCACAGTGTGCTCTGCCATCTCCAGTATGCATGTTGTCCTCCACCGTCATGTCAACCTTGGACCATACAACACAGCACATATTCTCACATTTCTGGACAGACTTCACAACATTCTCACACTACCAGAGCATATGAATGATGCAGACCATCAAGGAAACCGGTACGTTGTAGTATGGGACAACGTGAGCGTTCATCGTGCAGCCGCTGTACAAAACTGGTTCGCTGACCACCCACCATTTCTCGTGCGATACCTCCCACCATTCTCACCATGTCTGAACCTCAAAGAAGAGTTCTTTTCGGCATGGCGGTGGTGGAAGGTATACGACCCGCGGCCCTTTGTGCGCGTGCCTCTTGTGCAGGCTATGGAAGAGGCATGTGATAAGATGGATGTGGGTGCAATTCAGGGATGGATAAGGCACTCAAGGTGCTCCCCCCTCGATGTCTGTGGGGGGGACATATTGTCTGTGATGCCGAGATGTTGTGGACCGAACCAGCTGTGCGGCAAATGGAAAAAACTTTAATTATTTTTCTTGCTTCTTTTTTTTACTGTGATGTATTTTGTCTGAAATATTTTTTTTCAGTTTACTGTTTTTTGTAAGAATATTTTTGTTCAGTTCCATGTAAATATGTCTGCAATTTGTTGCACTGACTTGTTCACTGTAGTGAAACATAAAATAATGTTTTAACAGCATGTGTGTGTATCTGCAAATATTTCTGTGCATGTGAACAATCTAAAACATATTTTAGTATTATGGCAATGCATAGTAAAGATGAGGGTGCTTTTCATTATGCCCAACAGTGTGTAGTTGGTTAGGCAAAAATCTGGTAATATGAATGGAGTGTGTGGCATTTCATGCAAAAGTTTGATTTTGATAATGCTATGTGTAGTTTTGGTTGCAGTGCTTCATTTTGCAGGATATATGAGGTGTTTTGCAGTTTGGGTGTGTGGTTTTGTGAATTGTGTTATGTATTTTGATAAAACCAGACTAGTTTGCAAAATTGTGTGTTAGCAATAGGAAAAAACTGTAATTGCCAACACTCCAATCAGGATGTAAGCACTATAAAAAGACCACAGGTGAGCACCTTTTTTTAACAGCAACAATGGAAGACGTTGCAGAGAGAGGAAGAGGAAGAGGGAGGTTAAGAACAAGAGGGGGAGGAAGAGTGAGAGGTAGGTGTAGAGTAGGTAGAGGAGTTCATGGCCAAAGAAGACAAAGACTTTCAAATGAAATCCGAGCAACCTTAGTAGATCATGTCATCAACCATGGGCTGACAATGCGTGAGGCTGGACAGAGAATGCAGCCAAACTTGAGACGTTTTACTGTCGCCTCTGTCATCCGGACCTTTAGACTGGAGAATAGGTATGTAACTAAGATTTCATGTAGTACACATGCAGTACACCCCATGACATAGTGCATCAGTTGGGTGACACCTGTTTACTTACTGTATGACATCAGCCATTTATGAACTGTACAAGTTTCCTGTACAATGTACTCTACTGTGGGGGGAAATATTTAGGCTGCAATGTCCAAGCTCTGTATATTTCTTTATTTAATTTTTTCTAA
Source organism: Etheostoma spectabile (assembly GCF_008692095.1). NCBI lineage: Eukaryota > Metazoa > Chordata > Actinopteri > Perciformes > Percidae > Etheostoma > Etheostoma spectabile. The sequence continues at coordinate 5,667 of NW_022603691.1, read as the reverse complement.
AGGACTGAGAGACAACACCATGGTGGAGGAAGGGGCCGAATGTTCACCGGGGTACAGGAAGCTGGAATTGTAAACTTGGTTTTGGAACATAATGAAATCAGATTACGAGAAATTCATCATCCAAGACACACCTTATTCCACAACATTCAACGAGTCAGTCTGTCCACATTGGCTCGCATTCTCAAGCGAAACCAAATTAGAATGAAACAACTTTATAAGGTGCCGTTTGAGAGAAACTCTCAAGGAAACAAAGAGGTCAGACGAGCATATGTGGATGTAAGTACTGTATTGACTGTTATCCAGTAGAACTGGATAACACCATATTGACAGATTTTTGTTCTTTGTTCTCAGGGAGTACTGGAAATGGATGCTCATGCAATCCCACATGAGTTCATCTTTATAGATGAGGCTGGGTTTAACCTGGCAAAGACCAGAAGAAGGGGGAGAAACGTCATTGGCCACAGAGCCACTATAAATGTTCCTGGCCAACGTGGTGGGTACATCACAATGTGCGCTGCCATCTCCAGTATGCATGGTGTCCTTCACCGTCATGCCAACCTTGGACCTTACAACACAGCCCATATTCTCACATTTCTGGACAGACTTCACAACATTCTCATACCACCAGAGCATATGAATGATGCAGACCCTCAAGGAAACCGGTACGTTGTAGTATGGGACAACGTGAGCTTTCATCGTGCCGCCGCAGTCCAAAACTGGTTTGCTGACCACCCACCATTTCTCATGCAATACCTCCCACCATACTCACCATTTCTGAACCCCATAGAGTTCTTTTCGGCATGGCGGTGGAAGGTATACGACCGGCAGCCCTTTGTGCGCGTGCCTCTTGTGCAGGCGATGGAAGAGGCATGTGATGACATTGATGTGGGTGCAATTCATGGATGGATAAGGCATTCAAGGCGCTTCTTCCCTCAATGTCTGGCAGGAGAAGATATTGCCTGTGATGTTGACGAGGCGTTGTGGCCAGACCCAGCTGTGCGGCAAGATGCTGCCTAATTATTTTTGTTGCCTCTTTTTTTTACTGTAATATATTTTTTCTGAAATTTTCTTTTCTACGAATATTTTTGTTTGGTCCCATGTGAATATATCCGCTGTGCATATGTTGAATTGACTTGTTTACTGTAGTGAAACAATAAAATGTTCTAACAGCGTGTGTGTGTAAATATTTCTGTGCATGTGAACAATCTGATACATATTTTAGTATTATGGCAATGCATAGTAAAGATGAGGGTGCTTTTCATTATGCCCAACAGTGTGTAGTTGGTTAGGCAAAACTCTGGTAATATGAATGAAGTGTGTGTCGTTTCATGCAAAAGTTTGATTTTGATAATGCTATGTGTAGTTTTGGTTGCAGTGCTTCATTTTGCAGGATAGATGAGGTATTTTGCAGTTTGGGTGTGTGGTTTTGTGAATTGTGTTAAGTATTTTGATAAAACCAGACTAGTTTGCAAAATTGTGTGTTAGCAATAGGAAAAAACTGTAATTACTGAACCTTCAAAGGTTTTATTTTATGAATTAAGTAATGATTTTGCCATTCACAACATCTCAAAAGGGTAAATTAAAATTGTACTACTTTAAAAGATTAATTATCTTCAAGTTGATGAATTTTAGGCAAAACAAAAAATAAAATTAGAGGACAAGCTTCAAGAGTATATTGCTGCAGCCTGGAGCGTCCCATGTCATCCGTCCCGTCTCATACGGTCTCGTCTCATGCGGAGGCGTGTCCAACGGTAAATCCAGAGGGTCACAAATGCAAAATCGCGATTTTTTTTTAACGACAATCATACAAATGAATAAAATATGTTTTTTTTTAACTAAACATGTCTATAAGATAAATGCAGACTATCATGAATGTGATGAATGATGAATAAAGATGAATAAAAACACTTAAAATATATGTTTGTCTATAAAATAAATGCAGATTATAGGCAAACTAAAAAAATCCTTCTGCCATCCCCGAGTTTCTACTTTTCAAAATAAAAGCTTGCATCTGGAATCAAATACTATTATCTCTCTTTTCAAAGTTAAAGCTCACGTCAACTATCATGCTAATGAATAAAATATTTGGTGTGTTTTTAATTATTTAAAAATATATGTCCGTCTCTAAAAAAATGCAGGTGATAGGCAAACTAAAAAAATCCTTCTATAACTGCAACCTTGAGCCAAGTTGCAGCTATAGAAGGAATTTCTCTCCCGACAGAGTTCAAGCATTTGGTTTTGTTTAAAAAAAAATCCCTCTTTCATACAATACAACACAAAGTACAATAGGACCGCTGGCGGAAGTGGAAGAAAAATTCAATCGCATCCTGACCCAAGACTGTGGCGGCAGAGATACGCAGTCGAGGACGGGTCCCAGAGACCCGAAGGCCGATGCCGCGGTAGTAGACAAACAGAACCGCATTCTGCCCCGGGTCCCAGAGACCCGGCAGCTGAGGCCCCGGGTCCCAGAGACCCGGCAGCTGAGGCCCCGGGTCCCAGAGACCCGGCAGCCGAGGCCGCGGTAGTAGAAAAATACGACCGCGTTCTGCCCCGGGTCCCAGAGACCTGACAGCATTCTGCCCCGGGTCCCAGAGACCCGGCAGCATTCTGCCCCGGGTCCCAGAGAGCCGATAGCCGAGGCCGCGGTAGTAGAAAAATACGACCGCGTTCTGCCCCGGGTCCCAGAGACCTGACAGCGTTCTGCCCCGGGTCCCAGAGACCCGACAGCATTCTGCCCCGGGTCCCAGAGACCTGACAGCGTTCTTCCCCGGGTCCCAGAGACCCGACAGCATTCTGCCCCGGGTCCCAGAGACCCGACAGCGTTCTTCCCCGGGTCCCAGAGACCCGACAGCATTCTGCCCCGGGTCCCAGAGACCTGACACCCGGGTCCCAGAGACCCGACAGCATTCTGCCCGGGTCCCAGAGACCCGACAGCCCCGGTCCCAGAGACCCGACAGCATTCTGCCCCGGGTCCCAGAGACCTGACAGCATTCTGCCCCGGGTCCCAGAGACCCGACAGCATTCTGCCCCGGGTCCCAGAGACCCGACAGCATTCTGTCCCGGGTCCCAGAGAGCCGACAGCCGAGGCCGACAGTCGCTCTCGCCATGCTGATAAGCAGTTGTATTTGCAGCAATGTCCCGGTGAAGTGTGAAAACAATATAGAACATATAATTAAAAAGTCTTGGAAAGCGTGTAACATGTTTATTTTTGTAGTCTTGTTGATGTGTGTGCAGATCGTGGATTGTTGTCCCTCCTAAGGAGTCCTGCCGTTATTTGGCAGAAACAGCTGCGTCGCTGATGCAGGTTTCATCAGACGTAGCTACGTTAACATGGAACAACACAAGCATAACATTCAGAAATGAGCAAACTACATGTAGGTTATGGCAAAATGGTTACTTTAACAGTTTTTTTACGTTTTTCAATTGATTGCAACAAATGTGGTCACGAATTTACCCGTGACTCCGTCTGGAAAATTATTCGCGATATCGTAATTTTGACCCTCTGGATTTACCGTTGGACACACCTCCGTATGAGACGAGACCGTATGAGACGGAACGGATGACTTGGGACGCTCCAGGCTGCAGCCATACCCGTCTCACAAACTTGACAAAACGTGTCTGTAGTTCTGCTTGTAGTTCCTGTTTATCACCACCAGAGGGCGCATTTACACCAGAAACCAGTGGCTGACAGTTGGAGGTTAAATACTGAACCTTCAAAGGTTTTTTTATGAATTATTTAACACCATTAGAAACATCTTAAACGAAGAATATTACACGTTTACTACTTTATCATATTAAAAATCTGCCCTCTGCTGGTCAGGTCTGCTCACTGCAGCCTCAACGTTCCCCCTCAGCTGCTTTATTACTTCATTATGCTTCATTAGTGTTTGTCTCATTAACGTTTGGCTAAAGGTTCATCATAGAATAAAGCAACCAACATGTTGGAAAGAAACAACAATAAAAGGTAAAATAAAGCAATAAAGAGAACTTTTAATGTAAAAAGCACATAAAGCACCGAAAATAATCACCGGGCTCTCGGAGGCCGTCTGTGTGTGTTTGTGCGTGTGTGTGTATTCATGTGTGTGTGTGTTTATGTGTGTGTGTTTATGTGTGTGTATGTATTTTTGTGTGTGTGTGTGTATTCGTGTGTGTGTGTGTCTGTGTGTTTTTATGTGTGTGTATGTTTGTGTGTGTGTATGTGCATGTGAGTCTCTCTGTCTGTGTGTGTGTGTATCTGTATGTGTGTGCGTGTGTGTGTGTGTGTGTGTGTGTGTGTGTGTGTGTGTGTGTCTGTGTCTGTATGTGTGTCTGTGTATGTGTATGTGTTTGTGTGTGTGTATCTGTGTGTGTATGATTGTGTGTCTGTGTCTGTGTGGGTCTGTATCTGTGTGTGTTTGTGTGTGTCGGTGTCTGTCTGGTGTATGTGTATCTGTGTGTGTGGTGTGTGTCTCTCTCTGTTTGTGTGTGTCTGTGTGTGTTTGTGTGTATGTGTTTGTGTTTGTTTGTGTGTGTGTGTTGTGTGTTGTATGTGTATCTGTGTATGTGTGTGTGTGTGTCTCTGTGTGTGGCGTGTGTGTGTGTGTGTGTGTGTGTGTGTGTGTGTGTGTGTGGTGTGTGTGTGTGTGTGTGTGTGTGTGTGTGGGAGGTACAGCTTCAGTTCCAGTAACCCCCCGGTGTGTTTTATCTGTTTTAAAAAGAAAAACAGATAAAACACCAGAATTAACCCTTCAGACTCCGATCATCTCACTCGGCTGCCAGCCTGGGTATTATTAGTTAAGTGAAGCAGGTTTAAAGGAATCCACTGGTGCTCATGAGTTTACCCCCCATGCTGAAGTTGACTAATAGCCCCCCCCCCCATCATAGAGATTAGCATGGTTTTTAATTCCAAAAGCCAAGAGAACTTTATCAGGATGCATAGTATCCTGATCCATGAAATAACTGGTCTTTAATAATAAAAATGTGCCTCTATAGAATTTAACATAGGGGGGTGTATACTTATGCCCCTGTATTTAACATAGGGGGGTGTATACTTATGCCCCCTGTATTTTAACATAGGGGGGTGTATACTATTGCCTGTATTTTAACATAGGGGGTGTTACTTATGCCCCTGTATTTTAACATAGGGGGTGTATACTTATGCCCCTGTATTTTAAAATAGGGGGGGTATACTTATGCCCCGTATTTTAACATAGGGGGGTGTATACTTATGCCCCTGTATTTAACATAGGGGGTGTATACTTATGCCCCTGTATTTTAACATAGGGGGGTGTATACTTATGCCCCCTGTATTTTAACATAGGGGGGTGTATATATTAGCCCCCTGTATTTTAACATAGGGGGTGTATACTTATGCCCCTGTATTTTAACATAGGTGGGTATACTTATGCCCCTGTATTTTAACATAGGGGGGGTGTATACTTATGCCCCCTGTATTTTAACATAGGGGGGTGTATATTTATGCCCCTGTATTTTAACATAGGGGGGTGTATACTTATGCCCTTGTATTTTAACATAGGGGGGTGTATACTTATGCCACTGTATTTTAACATAGGGGGGTGTATACTTATGCCCTTGTATTTTAACATAGGGGGGTGTATATTATGCCACTGTATTTTAACATAGGGGGGTGTATACTAATGCCCCTGTATTTTAACATAGGGGTGTATG
>NW_022603690.1:22500-40000 GCF_008692095.1 Etheostoma spectabile | reverse complement strand
TACAAATATTCACACTTACTATTCGGGATTCATCGTTGACTACGGCTTATAAACTGTTGTTACTGGGAACGCCGCTGGATACCGTCGCAGATTAGCTGTTAAGATGGCTGCGTAGTGAAGAAAATACGCCGTTTTGGTTGTTTTTTTTTGTCGCTAAACTGGTTGTCGCAGCCAGAACAGCATAATCGAATCAAATATGGCTGTCAGCGGTACCTACCCGGACATACCAGCGGCTATGAATCATGGGTAGTGTAGTCTTTTAGCAATGGGCGTTAACACGGCGGTCAGGTTAAAATAATATTATCAATAGGTTTATTTAATATAGCAAATTTTTACAGAACAAATTCGCATGAATAGAATTTAAAAAAAAAAGGTTATTTAGTGTAAGAAGAGCAAGCAATGGAAAAAAAGAAAGAAATAAAAACCGAAAAAAAAATCATCCTAAAATTTCTTACATTTTCACTTCATTCAGCATATGCGCAACTCAAATCTGGACTCGACTCACATTAAGGAGGGGACACCGAGCAAGAATTCCCATATGAAATCCAAGATGGCCGCCCCGTCTTAGTTTATCTTCTGGTAGCATCTGTCGGTACACGATCCGTCCTGGCTGCACGATCCGTTCTGCGCATGTGCATTATGTTCGCGCACGCGCAGATGATAATCATGATGTACGAGGATTTACCAGGAATTTACGGCACTGCACGATCCGTTCCACAGTAGCCGTCTGCTGTTAGCCTCCACCGGAAGGCTAACGTTAGTTTAGCTAACAGCTAATTCGGCTAACCGCTAGCTGAAACAGCATGTTTAAGACCCTCAATTATAATATTTGTATTATATAACATAACAGCGATATATTTAATAGTGGTTACGTCAGTTCTACTTTACTTGTGCTCATTTAAAACACAATCACTCAATAATTGTCTTTATTATTACTGTAAAGTCTTAATTTAGCTGTAGCTGCTTTTCCCACTGTTTAGTTTGAGTAACGTTGTTGTAGACTGAATCAAAGCTAGCGGTTAGCCGGGAAGCTAACGGCGGTGGAGGCTAACGGCTAACCGTGACAGATCGTGTGCTGATGTATTAGCTAAGAGAACGGTTAGCCTCTACCGGGAAGCTGACGCTAGTTTAGCTAACAGCTATTGCGGCAAAATAAAGTTACTCAAACTAAACAGTGGGAAAAGCAGCTACTGTTAGCTAAACTAACGTTAGCTTTCCGGTGGAGGCTAACAGACTTTCTTTAACTGTCTATGGGAACAGATCGTGCAGTGTCGTAAATCCACGTTCATCATGAAATCATCTGCGCATGCGCGAATATATTGCACATGCGCAGAACCGATCGTGCAGGAGGGACGGATCGTGTACCGACAGCAACACTAGCCACGTTTAGCAAACAAGGCTCCATTCAATACGGGACTCACAACAAGACCGGTTCCCATAGCAACAGGCAGTGAGACGGACGCAGTGCGGTACTGCAGTTATACGAGTGATTAAAATCGTCATTTAAATAAACACAGCGTCCAAAAACAATGACTATGATTCATGCTCACAAGTCACATGGGGCGGCCATCTTGGATTCCGTATAGGAATTCGTGCTCGGCGTCACTCCCCGATGTGAGTCGAGTGCAGATTTGAGTCGACCAGTTAGCGACAAGTAGCATACAAGATGCTAACGAGAGACTTCTGTAACGTCAACACAGTAAAAATGGACCTAGTTAACCAAGTTGGTTCACTGCTAGCTTAGCATCAAGTTAGCATCAAACACAACAAAGGCTGTCAGGTGAATGGTGTTTTGAGCTAACGTTAGCATAGCATCAACCATAGATAGCTACAACGTTTCTGAAATGATTTCCATCTTCTGTTGTTGTTCGTAATGCCAAACTTATTATTTCATGGATTTCACATATTTCAGTGTGACAGTTATGTCGTAAACCGTTTAAATCTGAGAATTGATTTCAAAGTACTCTTGCTAGTTTATAAATCCCTTAACGGTTTAGGTCCAAAATACATTTCTGATCTGCTACTACACTATGACCCCCCCAGACCTCTCAGGTCATCTGGGACAGGTCTACTACTACACTATGACCCCCCCAGACCTCTCAGGTCATCTGGGACAGGTCTACTACTACACTATGACCCCCCCAGACCTCTCAGGTCATCTGGGACAGGTCTACTACTACACTATGACCCCCCCAGACCTCTCAGGTCATCTGGGACAGGTCTACTTTCTGTCCCCAGAGTCAGAACTAAACAGGGTGAAGCAGCTTTCAGTTTCTATGCTCCTCATATCTGGAATAAACTCCCAGAAACCTGCAGATCCGCTGCTACTCTCAGTTCTTTTAAATCAAGGCTGAAGACCTTTCTTTTTGATGCTGCCTTTCTTTAAATGAATGCTCATTTCTTTAAATTTCTTATGCTGCACTGTAACTTTTATTCTTGTGTTTTATGTGTCCTAATGTTTCTATTTGTTTTTAACTGTCTATTCATGTGTTTTATTGGTTTTTAATGCTTATGATTTTTAACTGTTTGTACTTGTGTTTTAACTGTTTAACTGATTTAATGTAAAGCACTTTGAATTGCCCTGTTGCTGAAATGTGCTCTACAGATAAAGCTGCCTTGCCTTGCCTTGCCTTGCCATGCACGACTCACATCGGGCAGTGACACCGAGTTCCGAGCTTGGAAATCCGAGGAAAGGGGGTGTGTTGGTGCGTGTTGCTTGGCAACGTCTGACTTTCTAGCCGGAACTCCGACTCGGATAAATAACCGAACGCGGCATTAGTTTCCGTGTCGGTACTCCTGCCTGCTTTTTCCAAACTGGGGGCGTGCCGACTGTCATCTACTGTCGCTCAAACACTGGCTATGGAGAAGTAGCTACAAGATCTGAACTATCCCTTTAATACTGCAGCTGGAGCTCATTAAGGTGGAGCTCATTAAGGTGGAGCTCATTAAGGTGGAGCTCATTAAGGTGGAGCTCATTAAGGTGGAGCTCATTTTAATCTGGGTTGCTTACCATCTAGTAATGTATTGTCATGCATTAGTTGATGTAGGCCTGTGTTATGTATTTAAGGCGCCCTGCCACAAACCCGTTATTACTTGAGCTGTTGTGTGTGTGTGTGTGTGTGTGTGTGTGTGTGTGTGGTGTGTGTGTGTGTGTGTGTGTGGTGTGTGTGTGTGTGTGTGGATGAACTGCTACCTCCTCTGTCAGCTCTAGCCTCTGGAAAGAATAAGAGGAGATATCAGGCCAATCACAATAGCTGGTCAGTCTGATGTCATGCTGCCTGAGCTCATTAATATTCATGAGCTGGGTAAAGGATGCTGATAGCCAGGCAAGCTGTTAGCCAATCAGAGTCAAGCAGCTTAGCGGGTTGAATATTAATGAGAACTGGCCCAAATGGAGCAGAGTCCATGGTAGGACTTCAGACATTACCACAAAGTCATGAGATACGCGTGGTAGGGCACCTTTAATAATGTAAATGCACAAAGTAACATGAAGTAACTTAAATAATTAATTAAAAGCTCTAAAAAGTACAATATTTATCGCTGAGATGGTAGGAAGTAGCATAACATGGAAAACCATCGTACTTTAGTTCAGTATTTTTTACTCTACTACATTCATTTAATACCTTGAGTTACCTTAGAGATTCATTCTTAATAATTCAACTCACGTCACAGACTTTTCCAACGGCTTTTATTTTATTCTACAAACATGGAAAAAAAATGTAATAAATGTGAGAAACACAGATTGTAAAAATGATATCGTATTGTCGCATCTCTGTTATAATCCAGCATTTTTTTATGTACACTGATCAGGCTATTAAAAGTACTATATGCATACATTACACCTTTAATTTCTTGCTTCTGTGGAACTTTATTTCTTAATGTTTTGCCGATCTCGCAGAATCTAGATTAGATAAATTAGATTAATGCCCTGATTTTCCCCTTCAAAATCGTTAAAGTTTAAAAAAAAACATACAATTTAAGACACATTTATCAGACACAATAATAAAGCGATGTAAAACTTATATTGAGTAAAATATGCAAACCCTGCACCCATCATTCTAGGATCTGCAAACACATTTAAACGGAGCCATTTACCCGGCTCAAAGTTACCTTTTGTCAGCTACACTCAACTATCAATGGCCTCTGAAACGACTGACAGCTCACGGTGCTCTGATGCCCACTCCTAGTAACCTTTTGTTGGCTAAATCAAAGTGTAAAAGTTGCTAAACTTAACGAGGTTGTCACACAACCAGCTGGTAGACGCCTAAATACGTAGGAGATCATACGGATGCAGAGGCAACACATTCTCACTCCCATCTCGTAAAATATGGACGCAGGGTCAGGTGCCTTTGTCGTTGTTATTGACACTAAAAGTCTCCTTTAGCGTCATATAACACGCTTGGTTGTCTCCTTTAGCGTCTTATAACACGCGCTTGGTCGTCTCCTTTAGCGTCATGTAACACGCGCTTGGATGTCTCCTTTAGCGTCATATAACACGCTTGGTTGTCTCCTTTAGCGTCATATAACACGCTTGGTTGTCTCCTTTAGCGTCTTATAACACGCGCTTGGATGTCTCCTTTAGCGTCATATAACACGCGCTTGGTCGTCTCCTTTAGCGTCGTATAACACGCTTGGTTGTCTCCTTTAGTGTCATATAACACGCGCTTGGTTGTCTCCTTTAGCGTCGTATAACACGCTTGGTCTTCTCCTTTAGCGTCATATAACACGCTTGGTCGTCTCCTTTAGCGTCATATAACACGCTTGGTTGTCTCCTTTAGCGTCATATAACACGCTTGGTTGTCTCCTTTAGCGTCATATAACACGCTTGGTTGTCTCCTTTAGCGTCATATAACACGCTTGGTTGTCTCCTTTAGCGTCATATAACACGCTTGGTTGTCTCCTTTAGCGTCATATAACACGCTTGGTTGTCTCCTTTAGCGTCATATAACACGCTTGGTTGTCTCCTTTAGCGTCATATAACACGCTTGGTTGTCTCCTTTAGCGTCTTATAACACGCTTGGTCTTCTCCTTTAGCGTCATGTAACAAACTTGGTTGTCTCCTTTAGCGTCATATAACACGCTTGGTTGTCTCCTTTAGCGTCATATAACACGCTTGGTTGTCTCCTTTAGCGTCATATAACACGCTTGGTCTTCTCCTTTAGCGTCATATAACACGCTTGGTTGTCTCCTTTAGCGTCATATAACGCGCTTGGTCTTCTCCTTTAGCGTCATATAACACGCTTGGTTGTCTCCTTTAGCGTCATATAACACGCTTGGTCTTCTCCTTTAGCGTCATATAACACGCTTGGTTGTCTCCTTTAGCGTCATATAACACGCTTGGTCGGGACTATTGGCGTCCCTTTTACCGCCGTTATGTTAAGGGTAAGCTCGTGGGCGGGCTTGCGGTTCCGTGACACGTGGACTGTTAAGGACACAATCCCCGCTCTCCTGGGTGAAAGTCCTGTGTTTGACCCATCCATCCCCCCCAAAATAGCCAAAATACAGTGACGGTTACCAAATACTATGTACTCTGATTTAACCCAGCTTTTTTAAAGTTTTTAAAGATTTTTTTGTATCTTTCGTCACTTTTTCCAATATTTGTTACGCTTTTTTCTCCCAACGTTTTGTCGCCTTGTTCAACATTTCAACCTCCCATATTTATGGTATTAAAAAAACTTGGAAATGGGTCAAATTTGTCGCCAGGCCAACATGAGGCTGATTGCCTTTTCTTTTTGAATAATGTTCTGCTCGGTCTAAATGCAATTGACAGGAGAGAGGATCAGAGGGGCAGAGTTTTTACCACCATCATTAGGACAGGGACAGAGGTACGGGTAGACTTTCTCAGTGAAGGAGCAGCCAGTAAAGGAGTAGATAAGAGCTGGAGCATCTACGTCATAAAAACATACCAGACCTTCCAGACAATCCACAAACACCCCCACCTTCTGAGGCCGAGACTTCAGAGACAGAAGGACTGTACGGGCAGCGTTTGCTTGGTACTTATTTTCATTTCTCAGTCTTACAGTCCAGTAACCATCCTCAGGGCTCAGTTTGATGTTCTCTTTCCTGTTGATCGACTCACTTGCTACTCCTAAAGTCCATTTAGTCTTTTCTTTAACTTCAACCTCAAAATAAAATCTGCCTAAAGAGGTAGACTGCTCTGAGAAACTCTGCTTTCCAAAAACACAAAGACAATTAGAAAATCTCTCTGGCTTGTCAGGAAGAGTTTTCTTCACATCACCACCATGATACACTTGTTTCCCATCCTGAGACAGGATGAGTTGGGGATGTGCTGTTTCAGGATCAAGACTCACATTCACTGCATACTGCTGGACCCCCTGTAGTTCCAAATTAAAAAGTATCTTAACTGCTTCACTCTGTTCCTCCTCCAGCTGAGCCAAAGCCCTCACCACAGTCCCCATATAGGATTGTGGACAGACTTTGACTACTGTCCAGTCCTTGGTGGGTGGAACAGCTTTCATGGACTGGATGCCTTGGAGAAAATGGAGGTGGTCTTCAGAGCGTGAGAGCTGCTCCACCTCAGTGCTTCTCTTCATCAACTCAGAGATTTCCTGTTCCAGCTCTGTGATGAAAGCTTTGGCCTGTTCTTCTATTGCGTTCTGCCTCTCTTGAATTGTATCTATGAGGTTGTTCATGGTTTTCTCAACTATCTCAATCAGAGCTGTGAAGGCCTCAAAACCATCCCTTATCTCTACTTCTGCATTTTTCCTGCTGTAGTTGGTTCTTCGTTTAATACTTCGAATCCTTTTTTTTCTCTCTTTGATCATCTGCTGGATTTCAGCCTCCGTCTTCCCCAGCTCTGCCTTCTTTCCTTCATATCCTTCTTTCAGAGGAACAACATCATGCGTCTTGTGGTCTAGAACATGGCAAAGCATGCAGACACATGTCTGGTCGATCTTACAGAACAGCTCCAGAGGTTTACCGTGCTCCGTACACATCCTGCCTTCCAGGTTCTCCACAGGGTCGATCAGCTGATGTCTTTTCAGACCTGACATGGTCAGATGAGGCTCCAGGTGAGTCTCACAGTAGGAGACCAGACACACCAGGCAGGACTTCAGGGCCTTCAGTTTGGTTCCAGTGCAGACGTCACAGGGAACTTCTCCTGGTTTGGACACTTGTTGCTCTGAGCTGCTGCTGCTGGCTTTCTGTTGAGCTGACTGTCTGAACTGAGCAGCCATCTCACGGATGAAAGTGTACTTACATAAGTTCCTGTTTGTGAAGCGTTGCCTTTGGTCAAAGAGACATATTGCTCAGCTGCTTGACAGAAGACACACACCAACATTAGAAAGCTTATAATTACAAATGTAATATAATTATTTGATGTGTGTTTTCCATACTTTATTATTAAAGGACACAAATATAGTGAGAGCTCCCAACATGGCAGACATTTATTTTGCTTTTTAATGTAACAGGAAACATTATATCTGTGCATAGACCTCCTATATTTATATTTATACACTACATTTTATTTTATAGTCCCTTACAATTACTTACTTTTTTTGGTTATACATATACTTTATACTCTGTATAATCTGTATAATCTGTCATAGAGCTCCCATATTTATATTTTTACACAACATCTTAAAGTTCCTTACTATTACATTTGGTTATACATAAAATTATATATAATATTTATACCCTGTATAGCAATTCTGGATAGATGTAAACCACATTTCGTTGCCTGTACTTGTGACAGTGCAATGACAATAAAGTTGAATTAAATTGAATTGAAATTAATTATATCATTATATATTCATATTATTATAGTTTTACTCACCAGAGAGACTGCTATGTTGTGGAGAAAGCCCCGATGTACTCGTGAATCTTTCTTAAGAGACAAACAAAGAGACTCAACTTCCGCTCTACTGTCCCTCTGACAAACTTTAAGTTTTGTTTGAGGATGTGAAGGTGAACTCCGCTTCTCTTTGCAGCGAACATTCATATCAGGAAAAAAATCCCAGCAGTCAAGGAGGCAGGACTTCCTGTCGGGTAATCCTTCCTCCTTTACACATCTTAAACACCAGTGGCTTAACCCAAACTTCATCAGCAGCAGATATGATTTCATTTCTGTTGCTTGTGGCTGTTTGATCATAAACACCACACAGTGTCACGATCGCGTGTGTCTGTATGTTCTGTTTCCTGTTTTATTTTGTAGGAGTCTGTTTTGTTCCCTTGTCTTGTCTTGTTTTATGCTGCGTTCAAGGTGACCCGTAACTCGTGTTTTCACAACCTTCTACCCGTGAAAGTGCCCTGGAGCGGCAGTCAAACCCGTAACTCACCACCCGTGAACTCGTAGCAGATCGTTGTTCTCCCGGTTAAAGATCTGACATAAACAACACACATAAACAACAATGTCGACCCCTGTTGATGCCGTACAGACGCCGGTGATTAACGGTGAGAAATAGAGATAAATGGACCTAAAAAGGCAATGTAAAGTTATTCCGCACATTGTAATCAAAACAATACACATACGATTGTGTACTACTACTGTTAAGGGTGTAGTAGGACCCGGACACAGAACGACCACAAGAGGGAGCGATGTAACTCAAAATGGGATTTATTCTGATGCCAGAATAAACAACACAAGACAAGAACATACAAACAATCCAGACACGGGAGGTGATGTGGGAGATGATGATTATGCTCAGCTGTGTAGTCAGACGGAGGAGGGGGTGAGTGGAAACTCCTCTCATGGGACCGGATAGGAGCGCCCTCTGGCGGCCGATGAAAACACAGACAGACAAACAGGAAAAACAACAACAAGGAAGACAGCGGACCCATAACAGAGCCCCCCCCTCAAGGGACGCCTCCTGGCGGCCCGAGCTTCCCAGGATGGGCCCGGTGGAAGTCCGACACCAAAGCAGGGTCCAGAATGAACCTCCTAGGGATCCAAGACCTCTCTTCGGGGCCGTAGCCCTCCCAGTCAACAAGGTATTGAAGGCCCCGCCCACGCCTCCGGACGTCCAACAGGCGGCTGACAGTGTAAGCCGGATGGTCGTCTATCAACCGGACCGGCGGAGGAGGGTCAGCCGGGGACAAAGGGGACTAGGGGTCACCGGCTTAACCTGGGACACATGGAACGTCGGGTGAACCCTCATAGCCGCAGGCAGCTTAAGTCTCACGGCAGTGGGGCTAATGACGGCGTCAATGGCAAAAGGACCCAGGAACCGAGGAGAGAGCTTCCGCGACTCAGTCCGAAGAGGGATGTTCTGGGACGACAACCAGACCTGCTGGCCTGGTTGGTACTGGGGAGCCGGAGCCCTGTGCCTATCAGCCACCTCCTTAGTCCGCTCCGTCGTACGCAGAAGAGCCTCACGCGCCTCGTCCACACCCGGCGGCAACGACGTAGGTGCTCCTGCACCGAGGGTACCGCCAAGTCCTTCTCTTGGCCGGGAACAAAGGCGGTTGATAGCCCAGGGCCACCTCGAAGGGGAGAGCCCAGTGGCAGAGGTGGTGAGTGAATTGTGGGCGTGCTCCACCCATGGCAGGTGAGACGCCCAGGTGGTCGGGTCCTGAGCGGCCACACAGCGAAGCGAGGCTTCCAAGTCCTGGTTAGCCCTCTCTGTCTGACCGTTGGACTGCGGGTGGAACCCGGAGGAAAGGCTAACGGTGGCACCTAGGGAGGAGCAGAACTCTTTCCACACACGTGAAATAAACTGTGGGCCCCGATCAGAAACAATATCCACAGGTATTCCATGGGGACGGAATACATGCTGGACTAAGAGGCCAGCCGTTTCACTGGCTGTGGGTAATTTAGGTAATGCCACATAGTGAACAGATTTGGAGAACCTATCCACAATAGTGAGAATAGTGTCATTACCTTCAGACAGAGGCAGGCCTGTGACGAAGTCCAATGCCACGTGAGACCACGGGCGCTTGGGACCAAGAGGGGTTGCAGCAGTCCAGCAGGCTGACGGTGGAGGCCTTACCCCGGCGCAAACTGAACAGGCTGCGACGTAGGAACGGACATCCGCCTCCGCTGATGGCCACCAGAAGTGGCGCCGTAACAGGGTTAGAGTGCGTCGTATCCCAGGGTGGCAGGCAAAGCGCGAGGCGTGGACCCACTGAAGTACCTGAGCTCGCACAGGTTGTGGAACGAAGAGTCTGTCAGGGGGCCGTCTCCAGGACCAGGATCCGTGGCAAGAGCAGCTTTGACCAGCGACTCGATCTCCCAACTGACTGCGGCCACCACACAGGAGGATGGGAGTACTGACTCAGGCGCCGACGAATCCTCGGCGCAGTCGAACACCCGTGACAGAGCGTCAGTTTGACATTCCTAGAGCCTGGACGGTAGGTGAGGGAAAAGTTAAATCTGCCAAAGAACAGGGCCCACCTAGCTTGACGGGAGTTCAGTCTTTTAGTAGACTGAATGTAGGCTAGATTTTTGTGATCCGTCCAGACCACGAACGGTTGTTCAGCTCCCTCTAGCCAGTGCCGCCATTCGTCCAATGCTAGCTTGACTGCCAGCAACTCCCGATTTCCCACGTCGTAGTTCTGCTCAGCCGGTGACAGTTTTTTGGACATGAAGGCGCAGGGGTGAAGCTTCTGGTCCGAAGTGGAGCGTTGGGACAGCACCGCCCCTACTCCAGAGGAAGAAGCGTCCACCTCCACCACAAACTGGAGGGCAGAGTCTGGGTGCTTAAGCACAGGAGGTGAGGTGAACAGATGTTTTAACGTAGACATGGCTAGGTCTGCAGCAGGAGACCAGTGAAAAGGGACTTTAGGAGAGGTGAGTCTAGTGAGGGGAGCCACCACCCGACTAAAATCCCGAATGAATCTTCGATAAAAATTAGCAAACCCCAGAAACCGTTGTAATTGCTTACGTGACGTGGGCGTAGGCCAGCTGGTGACTGCCTTGGTTTTCTCCGGGTCTGCCGCCACTTGTCCACCCTCGACGATAAATCCCAGAATGGGACTGATTCCTGGTGGAATGAGCACTTCTCAGCTTTGACATAAAGCTTGTTCTCCAACAGGCGCTGCAAACCTGTTGCACATGGGAGACATGCTCTGACAGGGAGGAAGAAAAAAATCAAAATATCATCCAGGTACACAACTACGAACCGGTTTAAAAAATCCCTCAACACGTCATTAACCAATGCTTGGAAAACTGCAGGGGCATTAGTAAGGCCAAACGGCATTACCAAATATTCATAATGTCCTAAAGGAGTGTTAAAAGCAGTTTTCCACTCGTCGCCATCTCGGACCCGAACGAGATGGTAGGCATTGCGCAGATCCAGCTTAGTAAACACCGAGGCGAGTTGAAGAGGCTCGAAGGTTGAGTTGATGAGTGGCAGGGGATATTTATTTTTGACCGTTATGTTATTAAGCCCCCGATAGTCAATACATGGGCGCAGGGTTTTATCTTTCTTCTCAACAAAGAAAAATCCAGCTCCTACTGGGGATGATGACGGACGGATAATTCCGGCTGACAGAGATTCCCCGATGTACCTCTCCATAGCCTCCCGCTCAGGCCGAGACAGGCTGTACAGGGCCGGAAGGGTACGGAGCGTTGGGGAGCAGCTCTATAGCACAGTCATACGGTCTATGGGGAGGGAGCGACAATGCTTTGGTTTTGTTGAATACTTCTGCCAAGTCCATGTATTCGGGAGGGACCGCGGACAAGTCAGACGGAGTCTCCACCGAAGGGGAAACACACTCAGCGGGAGGAACAGCTGAGCCCAGACACGCAGAGTGACAGTGGTCGCTCCAGCTCAGGATGGCATGGCGTTGCCAATCGATTTGGGGATTGTGTAATTTCAACCATGGGAACCCCAGAATAAGCGGGGTAGTAGAGGCCGTAATAATCCGGAAGGTAATTGTCTCTCGGTGGTTCCCAGACAGGATAACCGTGACTGGAACGGTCTGGTGGGTTATCCGAGCCAGGGTATGACCGTCAATGGCGGTGACGCGGAACGGGTAGAAATCGGCTCAGAGGGTAACCCAGCCTGAGTAACGAGGTTGCCGTCTATAAAATTGTCCTCTGCACCAGAGTCAATGAGCGCCGAGAGAGGCAAGGAAAACGTCTCAAACTGCAGGGTGGCTGGAACCTGCAGGCGGAGAGCGGTAGGTTTGGGGCTAGCGACCGGGCCCGTCAGAGTACCTACTTCCGCTGACGAGCCTTGTCTTTTGGCCGGGACGGACAAGCAACCACATGATGAGAGGGATCCCCGCAATACAGGCACGCACCTGCCTGTATGCGGTGGCGTCGCTCTGCAGGAGACAGTCGGGCCCGACCAAGCTCCATCGTTTCCTCCGCTGGCTCTCCAAAAGCGTAGTCCGGCGATGAAGCAGGAAGCGACGGGGAAGACGGTCTCCGAAGCCTGTCAGGGGCTGTCGTCCTCCTGGTGAAGCGAGGCGGACCGCCTCTCTCGCGTCTCCTCTCCCGCAGTCTGTTGTCCAGTTTGATGGCCAAAGAAACAAGTTTATCAAGGGAGTCGGGCTCATCCCGCACAGCTAGTTCATCCTTGATAACTTCGGTTAATCCATTGATAAAAACACCCCGCAGTGCCTCCTCGTTCCACCCAGAATCAGCAGCCAGCGTCCAAATCCAACGGAGTAGTCCGCTACGCTGTCTGCTCCCTGCCTGAGCTTGAGTAAGCGCTGTGAAGCGCATCCCACATAATCCGGGTGGTCAAAAACAGTTCTTAATCTTTCGGAAAAGTCATTAAAAGATATCTCAGAGGCGCTGAGACTGGAGCACATAGCTTCAGCCCAAGCCAGCGCTCTGCCCCTGAGTAACCCCATGACGAAATGTACCTTAGCAGTGTCCGACGAAAAAGACAGTGGTCGTTGCCGGAAAATTAATCCACATTGGAGAAGAACCCCCGACACCTGTCCAGTTCTCCGGCGAAAGGCTCCGGTGGGCAAATGGGAGGCTCGCGATGAGGTGCAGAGCCGGCCCCACTGTGGGAGCGGGTGGAGCGGCAGCCATCTCTGTGGGAGCAGGTGGTGAGACAGACAGAGAGGGAGAGAGACAGACAGCTAGTTTGCTAACCTGCTCGGTGAGGTTGGAGACCTGTGTGAACAACTGCTGGTTGTTTTCCAGCAGAGTACGGATGAGTTGGTCGTGTTGCCCAAGCAAAACGCCTTGGGAGTGGATAGCCCGCTGGGCGCCCTCCTCTCCTGTAGCCGGTGGTTGTGCTGTGGGGTCCATGTTGGCCAGTTCGTTCTGTTAAGGGTGTAGTAGGACCCGGACACAGAACGACCACAAGAGGGAGCGATGTAACTCAAAATGGGATTTATTCTGATGCCAGAATAAACAACACAAGACAAGAACATACAAACAATCCAGACACGGGAGGTGATGTGGGAGATGATGATTATGCTCAGCTGTGTAGTCAGACGGAGTAGGGGGTGAGTGGAAACTCCTCTCATGGGACCGGATAGGAGCGCCCTCTGGCGGCCGATGAAAACACAGACAGACAAACAGGAAAAACAACAACAAGGAAGACAGCGGACCCATAACAACTACAGGTTATGCTTTTTAAATAAAGCCCAAAATATGTTGCTAGAAATCAATAGAAAAAAAAAACTGACAAAAACATCGGGAAAAAGCTCAAACACATTGGGTGAAGGTGAAACGTTGGCAAGAAAAATAACAAACGTAAAAAAAAAACGCAAAGAAATTCTTTTGGGAAAAAACTGACAAACATCGGGAAAAAGCTCAAAAACATCAGGTGACCAAAACGTTCCAACAAAAGTTTGACCCAGAAAAACAAACGGTGAACAAGGGTTAGCTATTGTCCTCATAAATCCACCAAATTTAAAATTAAATTAATTCAAATTACAACACCAAAAAGCGGAAGGAAACGGAGAATACGTGCATCCGGCGGAGTTTCCTGCTCCATGGGAGCAATCCTGGAAGTAGAATGTCAAGGATCCAGACCGGGTCCAATATACTGGACCAAAATAAGTGTTACATCGTGCTAGTAAGAAGTCAGTTTTTACTTATCTGCAGGTGCAATGGAGATTTCAAATAAAGTCATAAAAACTCAGTAACTTAATTTCTTTTATTGAAGATATAAACAGTTACATGTCAAAATAAAAAGTATGCAAACTCATCTACTTTTTTCTTATCCCCTTAAGTCATAAACAACAATAACCAAACCCAAAGAAGCAACCTTTTACCAAGACAACCTTTAAAGGACAACATAATAAAATATCTACTAAATTAGGACCAACAAAAAAAATGTAAATCACCCCATTCCTACCTGATACATCAACGCCCAGGTATCTGAACAGTATAAAGGCTCCTTTTCTAATCTAATGTACAATACGACGCTTTAAAATTAATAACTGTATTTAAGACAGAATTGATTTAGTTAAATTGTTTTTGCAACATCAGACTTAACCAGACGCTTGCCCATCTTGGAACAAAGTATAAAGTAAACATATACATTAGAAGATGATATAACCTGTAAGACTTTGAGACTTTGAAGACCCATAACTAGTTTTTACATTACAAGAAAGATCTTCTACCCTGGACAAGAATTTTACATAAACATTATATTGTCTGTTTCTTAAAGGATTGACACCACATCATACTTAATATTTAGTAACAATGGTGGATCTGACAGGATTGGAGAGTTAATTATCATATTGGAAATTTAACACCAGTTTGCAGCCAAGTAATGGTTGACATAAAGGTTGGTGCATGTCAGTATACAACAAAAATATAGTTATATCAGTGTCTAAAAGTCTTTAAAGGAGCAATATGTAATACTGACAGCTAGCGTTTAAAATGGGTACTGCAGCCAATCCCCCCCCCCCCCCCCAACTTGATGTTCACAGGGTTTGCCAGGTTGAGAACACTGAACATTTCATAAAGGTGACATTAATCACACAAATATTATATAAAGTAACCTATCATACATTGCAGCGACTTGCAGAGTACGTTGTGTCCTAATTCAGGCTATGTGGTTGTTTTTGCCAAATTAAATTGCATTTCTCCATTATGAGGAGGTTGAATGTGCAGTTTCTGTCAAATGTCTGTCACGGTGGGTGTTGCCGAGATAGTAAACAGCCGCGGCCTGATCATCCGCCTGTCCCGCAACGTTAGCAGTTAGCGTGTAGTTCTTTTGGAGATTATGGTCAACTAGTGTGTGTTGTAGTAGTGTTTTGCCATTGACAACGAGCTAGCATGCTACGGTTAGCCCCCTTGTCTTTAGTGACGTAGAAAGCCGTGCAGATGTTGGACAGCTCACCCGGAGACTGAAGACAGAGGACACTCAGAAACCAGATCAGAGGACATTCAGAAACCGGATCAGAGGACACTCGGAAACCGGATCAGAGGACATTCAGAAACCGGATCAGATGACATTCAGAAACCGGATCAGAGGACACTCAGAAACCGGATCAGAGGACACTCAGAAACCGGATCAGAGGACATTCAGAATCCGGATCTCACTCAAAACACCATGGATGGTTTTTTTGTCCAAGTTTGTATGCGTGTGGAAGCACCAGAGACACAAAATAACCCCCCAAATCCCAGAAAAATATATAGTATATTCATATTATGGGCACTTTAAGATCAATGCTTACCTGTTGAGGAGAAAATAACCAACATGGTGTCTATTGTAAAGTCCTTTTGGGCTCTAAGCCGTCTCCATCTTTCAGAAACTTCTCCAATATTTACTCGCGTTTCACCACATCTCTAGTCATGCAACTCTTTAGAAAGATGCCAAGGTTATTTAGGTCAGGATGAACAAATCTATCTCTTTTGATCCAATTTGTTTGGTTGCTGCTTTCATGGCTGTCGTTTCAGATCCGAATGGAAATTCCAAAGGAGAAAATACTGGCTTTAAGATCAGTGTCAGAAAAGGACTATTTAATACAGTAAATATTATATGTTATGTGTTATAGGAGCAATATTACATAATATAACATTGTCAGGCTCAAGTCCAAGTGAAACCTTAGAAACTAAAGTCAGACAATTTTTTAAATCTTTTTCTTTGGATTTTGTCAGAGTTTTTACCACCATCATTCAGACCAGGACTGAAGAATGGGAGGAGTTTCCCAGTGAAGGAGCAGCCAGTAAAGGAGTAGATAAGAGCTGCAGCATCTACGTCATAAAAGGAGACCAGACCCTCCTCATAGTCCACAAACACCCCCACCTTCTGAGGAGGAGACTTCAGAGAGAGAAGGACTGAAGGGCCAGCAGCAGCTTTGTCCTCATTTGTATTTCTCAACAATATCGTCCAGTTACCATCCTCAGGGCTTGCTGTGATTGGTCCCTTCCTTTTGATGGACTCTCTGGCCACTCCTAGATCCCATCCAGTCTTTCCTTCAACTTGAACCTCAAAGTAAAATCTGCCTGAAGAGAAACTCTGTTTTCCTAAAACACAAGGACAATCAGAAAATCTCTCTGGGTTGTCTGGAAGATTCTTCCACACATCACCAACACGGACAGGTTTTCTACCATGGGACAGGATGAGATTAGGATGTGCTGTATCTGGATCAAGAGTCACATCCACTGCATACTGCTGGACCCTCTTCAGCTCAGACTCAACCAGCTTCTTCATCTCTTTACTGAGTGTCTCCTCCAGCTGAGCCACAGCTCTCACCATAGTCCCCTCATATGATGATGGATGGATGCTGACGTCTGTCCAGTCCTTGGTGGGTGGAGGGTGGTTGGTGTTTAGAGACTGGACCCTCTGGAGAAGATGGAAGTGGTCTTCAGAGCGTGAGAGCTGCTCCACCTCAGTGCTTCTCTTCATCAGCTCAGAGATTTCCTGTTCCAGCTCTGTGATGAAAGCTTCGGCCTGTTTTTCTCTTGTTTTCTGCTTCTCTTTGATGGTGTTGATGAGCTCATTCAGGCCTCTCTCAACAGACTCCTTCAGAGAAGTGAAGACCTGAACACCTTCTGCTATCTCTCTGTCTGCATCTTCCTCACTGAGCTCCACTGACTGTTTGATCTCCTGAACCTTCAGTCGTCTCTTCTGGATCATCTGCTGAATTTCAGCCTCCAGCTCAGCCTTCTTTTCTTTATATCCTTCTTTCAGAGTAACAACATCATGCATCTTGTGGTCTAAAACAGTGCAGAGCATGCAGACACATGTCTGGTCGGTCTTACAGAACAGCTCCAGAGGTTTATCGTGCTTCGTACACATCCTGCCTTCCAGGTTCTCCACAGGGTCGATCAGCTGATGTTTTTTCAGACCTGATGTGGTCAGATGAGGCTCCAGGTGAGCCTCACAGTAGGAGACCAGACACACCAGGCAGGACTTCAGGGCCTTCAGTTTGGTTCCAGTGCAGACGTCACAGGGAACTTCTCCTGGTTTGGACCCTTGTTGCTCTGAGCTGCTGCTGCTGGCTTTCTGTTGAGCTGACTGTCTGAACTGAGCAACCATCTCAGAGATGAAAGTGTTGACGTGCAGCTCCGTTTTTTTCTCGAAAACCTTTTTACACAGCGGACACAGGTACTGGTCAGTAGTATTCCAGTGTTCAGTGATACACTTTCTGCAGAAGTTGTGTCCACATGATG
>NW_022603690.1:0-20000 GCF_008692095.1 Etheostoma spectabile | reverse complement strand
CTTCTTTAGTTTCCAGATGATGTATTTGTATTTTATACACTTCTTCTCAAGAGATTTACATCCATCATATTAGAAACAATAAAAAAATAGAACTGAAAATGTACATCATACTCAATACATATACATGTATATATTTATCTATATTTTCTGTTTTTTACATGGGTAAAAATGTGAATTATATAAAAAAGACAAACCAATAAATACAACCTTCATTTTTTGTTTTTTACACAGTTGTAACTTTCTGAAATATACATCAGGACGTGAATGAAGAGGCGGCTTCAGGCACTTTCCTTTATCAGCCGACGTGAGCGCCGGGCGCACCGACTGCTTTTGGGTCACGTTCCTCGCCGGAGAAAGAAAAGGAAACGTCTGGCACCGGTATCAAGAAGGTAAAACTACGATAAAACGTAAAAACACTTCGATAAATCGTAGAACACTATGATAACACGTAGAAAGACATTTTTTAAAAACTGAAACGAGGTTGCGTTGAACACACTGTCGTGTGTGCAAGTGCTGTGTTGCAGTCGAGTCACCAACTGTCGAGTCTGAGTCAAGTCTCGAGTCACCGGGGTCCGAGTCCCGAAGAATGAGTCTGAGTCGAGGTATAAGTCCAGAGAATAGCGACCTGAGTCCGAGCCAAGTCTTGAGTCACCAGGCTCTGAGTCTCGAAAGAAGAGTCTGAGTTGAGACCCAAGTCCAGAGAATAGCAACCCGAGTCAAGTCTCGAGTCACCAGGGTACAAGTCCTGAAAGGAGAGTCTGAGTTGAGACACAAGTCCAGAGAACTTGACTCGGGTCGCTGTTCTGTGGACTTGTGTCTCGACTCAGACTTTTCTTTCGGGACTTGGACACTGGTGACTCAAGGCTTGACTCAGACTCAAGTCACTATTCTCTGGACTTGTGTCTCGACTCAGACTCTTCTTTCGGGACTTGGACACAGGTGACTCAAGGCTTGACTCAGACTCAAGTCACTATTCTCTGGACTTGTGTCTCGACTCAGACTCTTCTTTCGGGACTTGGACACTGGTGACTCAAGACTTGACTCAGACTCAAATCACTATTCTTTGGACTTGTGTCTCGACTCAGACTCTTCTTTCGGTCCGAAAAGGACAGTTTGTGTTGAGACACAAGTCTTGAGTCACCAGGGTCCAAGTCCCGAAAGGAAGAGTCTGAGTCGAGACCCAAGTCCAGAGAATAGCGACCCGAGTCAAGTGTTGAGTCACCAGTGTCCAAGTCCTGAAAGGAGAGTCTGAGTTGAGACACAAGTCCAGAGAACTTGACTCGGGTCGCTGTTCTGTGGACTTGTGTCTCGACTCAGACTCTTCTTTCTGGACTTGGACACTGGTGACTCAAGACTTGACTCAGACTCAAGTCACTATTCTCTGGACTTTTTTCTCGACTAAGACTCTTCTTTCGGTCCCGAAAGGACAGTTTGTGTCGAGACACAAGTCTTGATTGACCGGGGTCCGAGTCCCGAAAGAAGTCGAGACACAAGTCCACAGAATAGCGACCCGAGTCAAGTCTTGAGTCACCAGTGTCCAAGTCCTGAAAGGAGATTCTGAGTCAAGACACAAGTCCAGAGAACTTGACTCGGGTCTCTATTCTGTGGACTAGTGTCTCGACTCAGACTCTCCTTTCGAGACTTGGAAACTGGTGACTCAAGACTTGACTCGGACTCAAGTCACTATTCTCTAGCTTCTTTTGATCCCGAAAGGAGAGTCTGAGTCGAGACACAAGTCTAGAGAATAGCAACCCAAGTCAAGTCTTGAGTCACCAGGGTCCGAGTCCAGGACTTGATTACTCCCTTGCTGCCTATTACACACAACAGTAGTCAGAAACGCCAACTAACTTCCGAGTCCTATTTCATGAATGCTCGAGTCTGAGTCCAAGTCCAAGTCATCAGCGAGCGAGTCCAATAGCAAGTCCAGAGAATAGCATCTTGAGTCGTCCATCGCGGCCGTGAGACACCTCTCTGCTGACTGCACGTCTCTGCTGACTGGGAATCACCTGGACACACCCCCCAAATGAAAGAAACCGTATCTCAAAACTCAAAAAACAGGAAGCGGGCAGTGGTGGCCCACAGGTTAGAGAAGAGAGCTTGTGACCGGGAGAGGTGTCGGTTCAATCCCCCAGACCAATAGGATAAAATCCTGGTGGGGAAAATTAAAGAGTCCCTCCCCCATCACCACTACCGATGTGCCCTTGAGCAAGGCCCTTAACAGTGGCAGCAGATCCGACTGTGGCCGTACTGGGCAGCTTCTAGGTATGAATCTGGGCAAATTTGATCAGGGCGTTCCTGCAAAAGAGAGGCTGCTTCTCAGTGAACCCCCCCCCTGAATAAATAAAGATTAAATAATTAAAATATTAACAAATAATTATAAATATATAATAAATAAGAAGCACTAGACTGTCAGGAACATCATAGAGAGGACCAACAGAGGCCTTCACTCCTTTCTGATGCGTCAGGCGTCCTCGAGTCTCTTTTTGAATTAACGATGCATTTAAAGCCCAGTTCCAACCAAAGATTTGAGACAAGTTGAAACTTTGAAATTCTTCCAAATGATATCCAGCTGCAAAAAAGCTGCAGACCAGCGTTCTGCAACCTGCCGGTTTACACAGATGCGATGAGACGGTGCATTGTCTCCACAGAAACATCTCTACTTCCGTTCTAACTCACGACTTTCCGGCTTTTTTGTAGCTGGATATCATTTGTGGCGTCTTAAAACTTGCTTCAGTTGCTTTTCTAAATAATAGGTAGACAATATATAGGGATATAATGTTTTATTTCTCTGATTACAGCTTGGTTCTAACGCTGCTCCCTCTCTCCAGTCTCCCCCTGCTCACTCCACCTCACACCTTGCCCGCGGGCGTGTGCAAAACTCCAAAATCCAACACCATTTCCACCAGCTAACCGTTTGTAATATAGAAATAAAATGGATTATGGAGCCAAACCAGAAACCAGTAAAGACAGACCAGTAGGACCAGTCAACTCACTCCAAACTCATAAAATACGACGCTTGGTCCGTGTCTGTCAGCGTCGCCGTGGGACGCACCGGGCAGAGCAGCAGGTCACGTGGGATTAGGAGAGACAACGATAACGGTAATAACACAGGACCTTAGCCCAGGAGACCGGGGTTCATGTCCTTTGTGTCACGTTTCCTCAACCCAACTGTCCCGTTCTTCTTCTCCTGAACCCAACTGTCCCGTTCTTCTTCTCCTGAACCCAACTGTCCCGTTCTTCTTCTCCTAAACCCAACTGTCCCGTTCTTCTTCTCCTGAACCCAACTGTCCCGTTCTTCTTCACCCAAACCCAACTGTCCCGTTCTTCTTCTTCTCCTAAACCCAACTGTCCCGTTCTTCTTCACCCAAACCCAACTGTCCCGTTCTTCTTCTTCTCCTAAACCCAACTGTCCCGTTCTTCTTCTCCTGAACCCAACTGTCCCGTTCTTCTTCTCCTAAACCCAACTGTCCCGTTCTTCTTCTCCTAAACCCAACTGTCCCGTTCTTCTTCTCCTGAACCCAACTGTCCCGTTCTTCTTCTCCTAAACCCAACTGTCCCGTTCTTCTTCACCTAAACCCAACTGTCCCGTTCTTCTTCTTCTCCTAAACCCAACTGTCCCGTTCTTCTTCTCCTAAACCCAACTGTCCCGTTCTTCTTCTCCTGAACCCAACTGTCCCGTTCTTCTTCTCCTAAACCCAACTGTCCCGTTCTTCTTCTCCTTCTGTCACATAAACCTACCTTTTATAAGCCCACCCACCAACTTTTCCTTAACCTTACTGCGCCAAAAGTGACGCTGACCCAGAGCGTTTATATCTGACGCTAATAGACTTTTAGTGTCAATAACAATAACGGGACCCGACCAAGCGTCTGTATTTTAAGCAACGGGAGTGAGAATGTGTTGTGAACAGCCAGGTATGACTGAATGAGGTCCAGCTGTGCATATTGTGTTTTGTTCACTACAAAAAAACTACAAAAATTGATGATTTATCTGCACAAAACTTAGCTTTTTTTCAGATTGAAATCCGACATTGTGAGGCCCAGTTATGTAAATGTCACCATCTTGTGTTTCTGGATTAATGAAGACTGGGAACCGCCATCTTACTGGTCAGCCAAACTGGTTTATGTGTTCATTTTGCTGGGAGGAAAGCAGAGCAGCGTCCAGACCAGTGGAGTGTCTCTGCTGAGCGTCTGCCAAACATTTGACTAACAATTTAAATCATCTCGCCACGTTGGATTATTTCTTCAAAGATCGTGTGCGTCCTAAAATATTACAAGGTGGACATGTTTTGCGGTTCTCTCTACAAACACAACAACAGTCCTACTGACGTCTCACGGCGCTGAAGAAATGACGTAATCAAGCCTAAAAAAGACACGAGTTTAAAAATATAAAGTACATTTTTTATGTTTTACATGTATTTGATAGAAATGTTTCTTGTGAGAATCGGAAGCCATTTGGTCGCCAATGTCACAAAAGATCTTTTGATTTTTTTCTTTTTTTTTTTTCTCCTCTTTGTGGAAATCGTGGACGAGACAAACGACAAAAACCAAATCACAGCGTGGCCTGGGTTTCCCATGAGTCCTTGCTGTTGTCTCTCTGTCCCCTCGTAGTGCTTTCCGTTCACCTCGGGAACTCGGAAGCCGGAGCAGGGAACAACATTGCACCTGAGATGACTTAAGCTCAAGTTCGCCATCGATAAGCTACGTTCAGACCAAAAAATATGATGCTGCGATCCGGGAAGTGTCATTGAAAGTGTCACTGATTGACGTCCTGTTGTGTTCTTTAACCCCCCCGGGTATCCTGCTCTGCCTCTGAGAAAATGAAAGCTCATATGGGATGATGTGGAATTGGGCAAAGCAGTGAAAGGGAAGGTAACCTTGCCCCTTATGACCTCATAAGGAGCAGGTTACCTCCCCATTCTCTGCTTTGCCTGCCCAGAGAATTTGGCCCCCCATGAGAGAGAGACATAATGGCTTTCAAACGAGCAAAGTGGCAGTTGCCCCCCCTCCCCAATGTAGTACAAGTAGTCTTTATGTTACACTGTTCTCCATCAGATCGTGTATAGATAACGTTTCCGACTGCACTTGAAAGCAGCTCCATTTCCCGGAGAAAGAGAAGAGACGAGCGAGACATAGCGAGTGCTTTGTTGTTGCAGGAAGTAGTCGGCCCGGGCAGGTCAGAGCTTGTGTTTGGGGTTCTTAAACGTTCTCGTGGCAGAGATAGAGGCAGTGACGTTTCCTGTTTCCTGTACGGGACACTCACACCGCTTCACAACGCACCCACAGGTCCGATCTGAGGTCAAATGATTGGCCACTGCAGCGTGACGTCGGGTTCTCCAAAAGTTGTCGGTGTCAACTTTGCGTCGCAGACTTGCTGCATTTTTTGGAGTGTCCCGCCCCCCCCCCTCCCTGAGGCAACCCCCACCATACGTAAGGCTTCACGCACTGCATGCAAGCAGTGTGAATGAAGCCTTGGCAATACCAGTTGATGAGGACGCATTACGCTGCAACATGTCCACAGATGATGATGACGATGGACAGGACTGTCTGTACGTCTGATTTAGTGAGAGACAAATAAGACAGAAGTGCTTATGTTGCTGCAGCTTTCACTATTGTTGATGAACAGCGAGGTTGTCTGAGTTCCCAACTCCAAAATCTGAGGTTAACCCTTGTGTTGTCCTTCGTGTCACTGGGAATTGTAAAGGTAATTTACATTTTGTATTAGCCGTTGTGCTTCGGGGTCCCCGGGGCCTTTTTCATTTCATGTCAACTGCCGTCGTGGCCTCGCCATTCAGGTCTCGGCGCCCCTTGTTTATTGCACGATATTGGGAATAACTGACATTGCGGGTTACCGCGAGGTTGTCCGACTTCCCAAATTCCCAACTTCCGAGTTCAGGCGGCTTGTTTCGCGACTTTGACCTTGGAAATTCTGACTACTGAGCACAAACGCACCATCAGCCCACCGCTTTGTGTTTCCCGCCGCAGCAGCGGCAGGCCACGCCGCAGCGGTAGCACGCCCTGAGCGGGGCGTAGCAGCACATGCACGGCGCCAGCATGGACAGAGCCACCAGCGCCGTCCAGCGCAGGCAGAAGCGCTCGTCGCCGGCGTCGCAGGAGCACGGGTCCGAGTAATCCCCCTCCGGGTCCGACATGCAGTGATACAGCAGGCTGTCGGCGCACCACATGAAGCTGACCCGCCTGATGCAGGTCTGGACCGGGTCGGGGGCTTCCTGGCAGCGGCCCCGCCCGTTGTCCTCGTGGTTGAACACGTCCCGGCAGTAAACGCAGCGGGAACGCTCGCCGTCCTCCTTGCGTCTCTTGCCTTTGGGCTGCAGGGCGCGAGGCTGCGCCGTCACCGCCGCTCTGCGGCCGCCGCTGCCCCCCCGCTCCGGGCAGCCGGGTTTGCCGTTGCAGCCTCGCTGCCCGTCGCAGCTCAGCGGGTACGGGTAGGCGTAGTCGTGTTTGGGCGGCTCGCTCTTGGCGATGTGCATGTAGGCGTTGTGGTGGTCGGGCCGGGGGAGTTTGTCGCGTGTGGAGTTGGCGTGGCGATAGTCCTCGTAGCCGGTGAGCCAGGATCGCTCGCGGGGGTGGATGCGTACGATCTCTTCCTCCTCCACCTGGAAGCTGACCTGAGACCAAGAAGAGAGAGAGCTGTGATGGTTACACACAATCTTAACCCTCATGTTGTCCTCATGTTGTCCTCATGTTGTCCTCATGTTGTCCTCATGTTGTCCTATATCAGTGTTCTTTTTAATTCCCCAAAATAACATGATTGATTCCAACGCTCTTTGCCAAGTACAAATCTCTACTTTCATTAATTTTGGGTCTTATTCAAATTTATAGCATTGTAAAACAAATGGAAGTGTTTTTGAGAATAGTATTGAGTAAAGTTGACATATTCCAGTCTGTGATTATCATCAACATCCATTCCTTTAATTTTAGTCTCAATAATTCCTAATTTCTGCTTTTCTAACTCAAACATTAGGTATAATTTCCTATAAATGAGGTTTATTGATTTGGTTTATTTGATAAATTCCCCAAAAAAACTGTAAAACTGAAGTTAGTAAGTTAGTGTTACATAGTGTCAAACGTCAAAAAAAAGTGACAAACATTGAAAAAAGGGACAAAAACGTAAGAAAGAGTTAAAAAAACGTTGATAAAAGGGATTTTCAATTTTGACACAAGGGTTAACGTTGAACCACACAAAGCACCGCGGCACTGGGAGAACTGAGCAGCCTATTTCATGACTGGGAGCAGGTGGCAGCCCAATAGGGAGATCATTGCCCTCTGCAGGCTGTCTTTCTCATTGCATTTCTAATAGTGGGACAGTTTACTTTACATATTGCATGTACTGTAGTTAGAAAATATTGATTTGGAAGTTAAGGCCTAAAATGACCCCAAAAAACTTGGATCTCTTCGGGAAACAACAACCTTCGAGCTAGCGAGCTACACGTTGAAAAGGTCGAGTTTTGAAGATGTGGACGGTGCAACCAGGCCGGTCTGCTTGGTGGTTTTGGGGAATGATTGTAAAGATTTACAAAGAATATGTTCAGGGCGTCTCCTCTCTAGGCGGGGCGTTTTGGGACCGATTGGTGGGATTTCTGTAGACGACGTACACACGGAGACACACCGGTAAGAGATGGTGTAACCATGTATCAGCTGATTTAACCCTCGTGTCCCTCGGGTCAAACTGACCCGGGACTTATTTGGGGTTTTAAAAACAATTCTGAAATAAAATTTTACTTCATAATCTATTAACAAATATTGTCTTTATCTCCATTTCTAACAGCTGAGATAACATCTATGTTTAGGGAATGCATCAGTCTCTACTAGCACACTATTAAACATGGAAGTGGGGTTTTATCATAAGTTATAATTCATGTTAAAAATCCACTATGGAAACAACATAAGTGTCATATCCAGAATAATGTTCTGAGTCAGGAATACATGTTTATCAAAGGAAATAAGGAAAGGACGTTGATAGAAAAAAATTCAGGTCAATTTGACCTAAATACCATACAAGGGTTAATTAGCTCACGTTACTGTATTGTGTCAACAGGTAACTTCATTTAATATTGGATGGGGAGTTTTCTTCTTCTTAGTTTTTTCTCTTATCCCAAAATGTATTTGTGGTGTAGCCAGACTTTAGCCAGACAGAGCTGGCAATGTGAGAATAGGACTAGAAGTTCATTTTTTTAGGAATAACCCCTTGAGATGTGGCATCTCGTTTTCGAGGGGGGTCCTTAAAGGCCAAAAAAACTATACAATACATTCACAATTAGACAAAACAGTTAACAAAACAACTTAAGGGGACATAAAAAAAAATCAAAAACATACACACATACTGACAAACAAAAGTCAGAGAGCTGCGGCTCTGACTCTACTTACACGGTCCGGGAAGTCGTGATCCGAGGGCCGGTGCTGCTCGTAGAAATGTCCCAGGATGCAATGGTTTCGTCGGGCCTCGCAGAAGTTGTGTGGGGCCGGCGTGTGCGTCGCTGGCTCTCTCTTCTGGGACGAGTTGGACGAGCTGTCGGTGGCCGTCTGGAGGGAAGAGGGGGAAGAGGGGGAGAAGGTGGGAACCCTGACTGGAGGACGGGTCCCTCTGGGCCAAGTAGCCTATGTAGTGAACCGGTCTTTAATGCGTCCATGATAAAGCAAGTTTTAGATTGGTATGGTATTTATTGTATGTTTCATTGTTTATGGTTCCCCATATCTCGTGGCCTGTACATTGATCGTTGTACCTCATTAAATTGTGTGTAAATATACAATGATGACGTCTGATATAAACCGATAATGTTTGACCCTGTTTAAATGGAGCCATTTATTACTCACATGGTGTCGGTTTATCCCTCTGAGGTCTAAGGGCTTTGTAAGATATTTTTAATTCTCCTTTAATGGGTGTTTGCATAGAACTGATCCCTGTGGGTTTCATATCAACATATTCAGAAAAAACTAATCTTTCTGTATAGTGGCGCCCTCAGTAGTTCCAGAGCAATGTGTAAAGAGATAAGTAGGCGCTAAAGTGGAATTATTTCTCAAATCTCTAGTGACTACATGCCTAAACTCAATTGTTTTTGTGCTTGAAATGAGTTAAGAAAAGTCTGTAAAGGTCTCATGGCATGAACATTTCAATTTATGAGGGTTTTTAACATTAATGAGAGTCCTCCCAGCCTGCCTATGGTCCCCCAGTGGCTAGAAATGGTGATAGGTGTAAACCGAGCCCTGCTCTGCCTCTGAGAAAATAAAAAGCTCAGATGGGCCGATCTGAAATCTTCCCCTTTATGAGGTCATAAGGGGCAAGTTACCTCCCCTTTCTCTGCTTTGCCCGCCCAGAGAATTCCCCCCCCCCCCCCCCCATGAGAGAGAGAGACACCATGGCTTACAAACGAGCAAAGTGGCAGTTGGTCAAGGCCACCCCCCCCCCCCCCCTCCAGGGCTCCTGTGTGTTACCAGCTGGAGGAGGAAGAGCTGCTCACCATGAAGACGTCATCGTCGCCGAGCTCCGCCTCGTTCTGCAGCGTCGACGAGGACGTGGTCGACCCTGGAGACAGAGAGAAGAGACGCACGGTAGACGTTAGATCCTCCCCCACTATCCTCGGCCGTTATCCTCCCCCACTATCCTCGCCGTTATACTCTCCCCCACTATCCTCAACCGTTATCCTCCCCCACTATCCTCGTCCTTTATCCCCCCCGCTATCCTCGCCCGTTACTCTCCCCCACTATCCTCGTCCGTTACTCTCCCCACTATCCTCGTCCGTTACTCTCCCCCACTATCCTCGCCGTTATCCTCCCCCACTATCCTCGTCCTTTATCCCCCCCCACTATCCTCGTCCGTTATCTCCCCCACTATCCTCGTCCGTTACTCTCCCCCACTATCCTCGGCCGTTATCCTCCCCCACTATCCTTGACCGTTATCCTCCCCCACTATCCTCGGCCGTTATCCTCCCCCACTATCCTCGGCCGTTACCCTCCCCCACTATCCTCGGCCGTTATCCTCCCCCACTATCCTCGTCCGTTACTCTCCCCCACTATCCTCGTCCGTTATCCTCCCCCACTATCCTCGTCCGTTACTCTCCCCCACTATCCTCGACCGTTATCCTCCCCCACTATCCTCGTCCGTTACTCCCCCACTATCCTCGTCCGTTACTCTCCCCACTATCCTCGTCCGTTATCCTCCCCCACTATCCTTGGCCGTTATCCTCCCCCACTATTTCAGCCGTTATCCTCCCCCACTATCCTCGGCCGTTATTCTCCAGAGAGACACAGAGAGAGAGAGAGAGAGAGAGAGGAGAGAGAGAGTGAGAGAGAGAGAGAGAGAGACTGGGTGCTAACGCCAGCAGGAGGACAACATGGCGTGGCCTCCACCCCTGGGTGAGTCTTTCCCAGGTCTCCTAGTGGACGGAGGTCCTGGGTGAGTCTTTCCCAGGTCTCCTAGTGGACGGAGGTCCTGGGTGAGTCTTTCCCAGGTCTCCTAGTGGACGGAGGTCCTGGGTGAGTCTTTCCCAGGTCTCCTGGTGGACGGAGGTCCTGGGTGAGTCTTTCCCAGGTCTCCTGGTGGACGGAGGTCCTGGGTGGGGGAGTGCGTGACTCACCTTCGGTCAGGTCCTCCAGGGCCTTCCTCACCCCGCGGTCGAACGCCCGGGCATCGGACGGGCTCTGGAAGGTCAGACCGCACTTCCTGTTGTCCACCTTCCAGTGGTGGAACGTGGGCGTGGCCTTGGTGTAGACCAGGTCCTTCTTTAGGAAACACTCCAGGATCACCTGCAGAACAACAGGCCCACAAAATCAGATGGAGGGACCTGAATAATAAAACATGGCCGCCGCGGGAGCTAGGTGTCAGGTTCAGGACACTTAAACTTAACGCAGACGGCAATGAGCAGTTAATAGACTCTTGCAAGAGGGAAGAACACACGAGAGCAACCTATCTTCAGCGTCGCTCTTAGGGAACTTCAACTATTTCTCTGTAGCTCAGTCTGTTGTGGTTTGGGGTTTTTGTTTGGGTGTATGTTTCCCTTTCTTTGGCCTTCTTGTGTTTTTATCTGTTTTCTCCGTGGTCCTGTGCTCCTGGCCTTGTCTTGTTCCCCTGTGTCTGTCTGTTCTACTTTCTGCTTTATTTTGAAATCGGCTTCCTGTCTTGTCTTGTCTTGTCTAGCGTCACTTTGTTTGTCTGATTGCCCTGCCCCGCCCTAATGTGATTCACCTGATGTGTCACCTGTTCCCCATTACCTCGTTACCTTGTGTATTTAACCTCAGTGTTTCCTCTGCCTCTTGTTGGATCATTCTTGTTTTTCAGTCTGCCTGTGCCACATGCATCTACGCTTCCGGATCCCCCCGTGAGTTTTTCCCTGTGTAGTTTCCTGTTTTTTGCATTTTCCCCTGCTCCTGTGCCTGTCTGTTTTTTGGATTTTGGATTGTCCCTCGGACTTTGTGTCTCTTGTGGATTGTTCTGTGTTAAAGAACTGCAATTAAGCCTTGTTTGCCTGCTCCTGCCTCCCTCCTTCTTTCTGCATTTGGGTCCTCACCTCATCACCCCGTCACACAGTCTCTTTATTAAACACACACACACACACACACACACACACACAGATTCACAGTTGTTGATACAAGGATGATTTGTATTATGCCTACGCTAAGAGAATCAGGGCAAAGTGCAGGGCGCTTGGGCGTTGTGTACTTTGAGTGACCTCGAAACTAAGACATTTACCTCTGTGATAAACAGCAGCAAATAGAGAGTTTGTTAAATGTGCATATAATAAGCATAAAGGTTATACTACTGTAAGACACTACTGCAGAGAAATAAGACAAATAAAAGACTTTATAAAAATGAATTCTCTATCACTAGGGGTGCGGAGGGTGCTGCAACACCCCCCCACTTAGCGAACAAACTACAAGCATTATTAAAATTACATGCATTTATTTTAATGAATTGATTATTGATATTAACCTGCGTCATTTCATTACAATTAAATGTAATTTGATTTTACAATTTAGTTGGGAAGGGATCATTTGATCACAGTCAATGTGCCAATTTTGCAGAGAGCGAGGCCTCGAGGGGAGAGACAGACAGAGAGACAGACAGAGAGACAGACAGAGAGACAGACAGAGAGACAGACAGAGAGACAGAGAGAGACAGAGAGAGAGACGGACACAGAAAGAGAGAGTGGGGGAGACAGAGAGAGAGAGAAAGACGGACAGAGAAACAGAAAGATATGGTGAGAGATAGACAGAGGGGAAGAGAGAAACAGAGGGAGAGACAGAAAGATATGGAGAGAGACAGAGAGAGACGGACAGAGGGAGAGACAACAAAAGAGAGAGACAGACTGAGGGAGATACGAGAGCAA
Source organism: Etheostoma spectabile (assembly GCF_008692095.1). NCBI lineage: Eukaryota > Metazoa > Chordata > Actinopteri > Perciformes > Percidae > Etheostoma > Etheostoma spectabile. The sequence goes on along the minus strand of NW_022603690.1, from coordinate 7,659 downwards.
AAGAGAAAGAGACAGAAAGATATGGAGAGAGAGACAGAGGGAGAGACTGAGAGGGAGACAAAGGGAGAGAGACAACGACAGAAAGAGAGAGAGACAGAGAGACAGAGAGACAGAAAGATATGGAGAGAGAGAGAGCGGCACATAAAGTTTTAACAAACATAATAAAGGTCTAAGCTCCACCTTCCTCCCCCTTCCTCCACCTTGTCTCCATAGTAACCAGACCCCACCCTGGTGTTGACCCTGTGAATCCGAGGGAGGAACCAGAAGCTAACAGCAGGAGGAGGAGCAGCAGTGGAAAGAGGAGAGCTTCAACGTCACACTCCAGAAATGAAAGTTAAGATTGTCAGGGTGTCGGCCGCGCTGCAGTCCAGACAAGTCTCTGTTTCTCTCTGGAAGACAAGTCAAAGGGACTTCATCAGGTCTTTGTCCACAGCCCAGCAGAGTCTCTGGACCACTGGTGAGTCCAGCTGATCAGATTTAACTTCCTCCAACCAGGATTACCACTGAGCTCCAGCTCTGCTCAGGCAGGACCTTCCTCTCTTTTCCTTTCTGGTGAGATGTGGAACAACATGAGGACGGCTGGTAGTCTGCAAGCCGGTCTACAGCAGCCCCCTTTAACAGCTGGAACCGGTCTACAGCAGCCCCCTTTAACAGCTGGAACCGGTCTACAGCAGCCCCCTTTAACAGCTGGAACCGGTCTACAGCAGCCCCTTTAACAGCTGGAACCGGTCTACAGCAGCCCCTTTAACAGCTGGAACCGGTCTACAGCAGCCCCCTTTAACAGCAGGCCGGTCTACAGCAGCCCCCTTTAACAGCTGGAACCGGTCTACAGCAGCCCCCTTTAACAGCAGGAACCGGTCTACAGCAGCCCCCTTTAACAGCTGGAACCGGTCTCTCTGGGGCCGCTCGCAGGACTTTAGGAAATGTTGTAAAAGTTAATAAGTTAGTTACGTAGTGTTGAAAAAAGGGAGAAAACCATAAGAAGAAGAGTTGATTTATTTGGGTTAACCAGTGTCTCTGGGCAGCTCTCAGGACTTCAGGAAGCTGTTTTTTGGAGTTTAGGTTACTTCCTGCTTTACTGCTGTTGTTACCGGTTACAGATCGCTTCATGAATACTGCTTCCTGTCTGGCTGTTTCACAATAAAAGCTTTCAACAGAGAACCAGTGGGAGGCTTTTAATGTGAAGCAGCAGGAGGAAATGAAAGGTGTTCTTGAGTGTTGGAGCTAAGTCCTGCTCCATCTCAGTGTTCATTCAATTATCAAACTCTCAGATGTGGATGTGTGGATCCATTTTATTACATAAGATATATCCTAGACACAAACACAGAGTCAACCTAACACGGCTCCCCCAAATGTGTCTGACTCTCTGGATCTTGGACCCCTAATCTTATTCACAAAGGGTGGGGTCTCCTGGCCACAGTGGTGTGTGTGTGTGTGTGTGTGTGTGTGTGTGTGTGTGTGTGTGTGTGTGTGTGTGTGTGTGTGTGGTGTGTGTGTGTGTGTGTGTGTGGTGTGTGTGTTGTGTGTGTGTGTGGTGTGTGTGTGTGTGTGTGTGTGTGTGTCTTAAGGTTTATGACCCTCAGTTCAGGAAAAGGTCAGTGGGGGTGAAAGAGACTGAAACCAGATGTCAGGTTCAGGACACTTAAACTTTCTAAATAATGACGGTCAAAGGAAACAAAACGAGACTTCAGACGGTAGTGAGCAGTTTATAGACTTTTGCCGACAAAAGGGAAGACCAATTAAGAGCAACCTATCACCAGCTCTGCTCCTAACGAACTTCAAAATCCTCTTTGTAGCTCGGACTTTTTATTAACACACACACACACACACACAGGGATAAGGAATACAGACATTGGGCTGTGGTTATCTATATTATGAGTATCAGCTTTCAGAATGGAGACAGTTTGTGCAACGTGTACTTTGGGTGTCCTTGGAAAGGACACTCTACCACCTAATCTGTTAACCAGCAGAAACTGGACAAGACAGTTGTTAAAATGTACACATAATAAGCATGAAAGTCACACTACTTAAGAAACCACTTTAAGAAATAAGGAATAAAAGACTTTATCAAAATGAATTCTCTAGCACCAGACTCGGGAAGCCTCCCTAACAACACATTTGTAGAGCTGGGTTATAACAAAATGTAGCAGAACATCTTTAAATTCCAACAGGAGCAAGGCACCAAACCTTAAGCGTAATGTGTACCTAACCTTATGTAAAGTTCCCTATGCTGATCTCTAGGTAGCGTGAAGGTTATGTGATAATTGGGGGGGGGGGGGGGGGGGGGGTTGTCTAAAAAAATCAATGCATTTCAAGGGAAAATTGCAATGTCTCTGCCACAGTAAATGCTATCAACACCAAACCTGTGATGACTGTATGGCATGCCGCCCGGAGGCTGTGTACCAAAATTGGTAAAGATAAAGCCATTAGGGGGCGCTAAAATCAACGTAGACCATTTTGGGCCATTTTATCCCTTAGGGTTTTATCCATTAGGTCGAGTGGGTAGTATATGAAGCCAAACGACACTTCTGATTCACAACTTTGTAACTTTATAATCTAACTAGTAGAAACATAAAAAGAGCTAAAAGCTAACAGTGTCCCCGTTCTGCTGATGTCTTTGTTGCCGTCCTGTCCCTTACAGAAGGTTTTATATCCAGCCTAGAAGCCCAGAGCTTTTCGGGGTCATTGTGCTATTAATCCGTACTGTTACATGCACCTCTCCATATGTCCATATATCCTGATATTTGCCCCCCCCACCATTTCGCTTTAGGTTCCACCTTTGTGCCCCCCCCAGGTCGTTGAGGCTGACTTGCGCGGGGAGGCTTGGACCCCGTTGTATCTGCTTGCAGTTCTAGTTTAACTAATGTTTGCTGAGTGGGACTGACTGGACTAAAGTGGGACAAAGTGTCTTAATCTGATTCTGAAAGTTGCACACACTAGTTTCTTTTTTAAATAATTATTAAAACTGTATTTTGGATTTAATGTTTTTCCTTTTCTTTCCCCCTTTGTGTAGATATGGCTGCTGCAAACTATCTGCCATCTGAAGATCAGTTCCTGTGCTCCATCTGTCTGGATGTGTTCACTGATCCTGTCTCCACATCATGTGGACACAACTTCTGCAAAACCTGCATCACTGAACACTGGGATACTAATGACCAGTACCTGTGTCCCCTGTGTAAAAAGGTTTTCAACACAAAACCTGAGCTGCACGTCAACACTTTGCTTTCTGAGATGGTCGCTCAGTTCAGACAGTCAGCTCAACAGAAAGCCAGCAGCAGCAGCTCAGAGCAACAAGTGTCCAAACCAGGAGAAGTTCCCTGTGACGTCTGCACTGGAACCAAACTGAAGGCCCTGAAGTCCTGCCTGGTGTGTCTGGTCTCCTACTGTGAGACTCACCTGGAGCCTCATCGGACCACGTCAGGTCTGAAAAGACATCAGCTGATCGACCCTGTGGAGAACCTGGAAGGCAGGATGTGTACGGAGCACGATAAACCTCTGGAGCTGTTCTGTAAGACCGACCAGACATGTGTCTGCATGCTCTGCACTGTTTTAGACCACAAGACGCATGATGTTGTTCCTCTGAAAGAAGGATATGAAGGAAAGAAGGCAGAGCTGGGGAAGACAGAGGCTGAAATCCAGCAGATGATCCAGAAGAGACGACTGAAGGTTCAGGAGATCAAACACTCAGTGGAGCTCAGTGAGGAAGATGCAGACAGAGAGATAGCAGAAGGTGTTCAGGTCTTCACTTCTCTGAAGGAGTCTGTTGAGAGAGGCCTGAATGAGCTCATCAACACCATCAAAGAGAAGCAGAAAACAAGAGAAAAACAGGCCGAAGCTTTCATCACAGAGCTGGAACAGGAAATCTCTGAGCTGATGAAGAGAAGCACTGAGGTGGAGCAGCTCTCACGCTCTGAAGACCACCTCCATCTTCTCCAGAGGGTCCAGTCCCTAAACACCAACCACCCTCCACCCACCAAGGACTGGACAGACGTCAGCGTCCGCCATCATCATATGAGGGGACTGTGGTGAAAGCTGTGGTTCAGCTGGAGGAGACACTCAGTGAAGAGATGAAGAAGCTGGTTGAGTCCGAGCTGAAGAGGGTCCAGCAGTATGCAGTGGATGTGACTCTTGATCCTGATACAGCACATCCTAATCTCATCCTGTCTGATGATGGGAAAAAGGTGAATGATAGTGATGTGAAGAAGAATCTCCCAGACAACCCAGAGAGATTTTCTGATTGTCCTTGTGTTTTAGGAAAACAGAGTTTCTCTTCAGGCAGATTTTACTTTGAGGTTCAAGTTAAAGGAAAGACTGAATGGGATCTAGGAGTGGCCAGAGAGTCGATCAACAGGAAGGGAAAAAAGGCGTCACACTGAGCCCTGAGGATGGTTACTGGACGATATGGTTGAGAAATGAAAATGAGTACGAAGCTCTTGCTGACCCTTTAGTCCGTCTCTATCTGAAGTCTCCTCCTCAGAAGGTGGGGGTGTTTGTGGACTATGAGGAGGGTCTGGTCTCCTTTTATGACGTAGATGCTGCAGCTCTTATCTACTCCTTTACTGGCTGCTCCTTCACTGAGAACCTCTTCTTATACCTTTGGCCTGGTAGTAATAATGATGGTGGTAAAAACTCTGCCCCTCTGATCATCTCTCCTGTCAGAGTAAACTAATCACTCATTTTATTTCAGGTATTGATATATTTCTTTTCATGGGAACAAATGTATGTAATATGTTTATTATCAAGATTGTCTACAGAACACAGTATGTATTAAATATTCATTCATCAGAATAATTTATAATGAAAAATAAATGATTCTGATGAATGAATATTTAAAAAATTAAATAAAAACAGACGATCAACCACAACTACAACGTCCCTGTTAGTGATGGCGTTGCAAGTCTGTCCACCAGAGGACGCTCTACAACGTCCCTGTTAGTGATGGCGTTGCATAGTCTGTCCACCAGAGGACGCTCTACAACGTCCCTGTAGTGATGGCGTTGCATAGTCTGTCCACCAGAGGACGCTCTACAACGTCCTGTTGGTGATGGCGTGCATAGTCTGTCCACCAGAGGACGCTCTACAACGTCCTGTTAGTGATGGCGTTGCATAGTCCTGTCCACCAGAGGACGCTCTACACGTCCCTGTTAGTGATGGCGTTGCATAGTCTGTCCACCAGAGGACGCTCTACAACGTCCCTGTTGGTGATGGCGTTGCATAGTCTGTCCACCAGAGGACGCTCTACAACGTCCCTGTTGCCAACACTGATTATGTTTTTTTTGTTATTGTGATTTTGTTTAAGTTTCATATCTTAAGTTTGTATTTTTCTACATTTTATTGATCAGAACTTTAATATATTTTGATGTTCTGTTGTGACAATAAAACAAATTTTAATCATATTTTAGTGAGAACTCATAATTAACAACAAATAACTAATGTTAAGGAAATGTGTTTATGTTTTGTTACGTGTTTCTGGATTTATTTTTTTAGATATATAACGACCGATATATTGGAATATTATATGATCGATAATCAAAGGAATTTGGTCAAAAATATTTTACATTTATTTATTTATACATTTCCTGTATTCTGAGACACTTTTAAGCACCGATTTACAGTGGATGTACCTCTATTTAGCCTGTGTGAAGAAGAAAAACACAAATGACAAATCAAAATATATCAACAATACAATGGAACCGGGGCTGGGCGATGTGGAGAAAATCAAATCACGATATTGTTTACCAAATACCTCGATTATAGATATCAAAAATAATCAAAAAATCTAAAATATCGTGATATTTCATTGAGAAATTCTGCAACGATATTGTAGTGTTGACTATCTGTGTTTTCCCAAATATATTTACACAATGAGGTTTTAGATATACACACACACACACACACATATGCACACATACACACACATATATACACATATATACACACATATACACACACACATACACATATACACACACACACATACAGTCCCTGACAAAAGTCTTGTCTCTTATCTATTTTGTAGAAACACCTGCTATTAACCTGACTTTTAATTAATCAATTGGTGTAAGAAATAGCTCATATGAAAAGCTAAAACCCTCCAAATGATGTTCAATGCACTGAAATAAATTAGTTTCATTTAAAAAAGATTTGTTGATGAAGTCATCAGGAATAGGTAGGAAAGCAGTCTGCTGCCTCCCAGAGTTCATCAAATTCTTTGGTTTGGTTTCCATGCTTCCTCTTTCATCCTGCCACACATATGCTCCATGATGTCCATGTCTGGTGACGGGGGCCGGCCAATCCTGGAGCATCTGATCTCTTCGCCTTGAGGAACTTTGAAGTGGAGATGGAAAGTATGCGATGGAGCACCATCCTGCTGCAGAATTTGGCCTCTTTTATGGTTGGGAATATAAGAGGAAGCTAAGATGTCTTGGTATTTGAGACTATTGATGTTGCCTTCCACCCTGCAGATCTCTGCACACCCCTACTGGATGTAACCCACACCATGATTTTCCGCCACCAAACTTCACTGTTTTCTGGGTGAATTTGGATCCATGCGGGCTCAGTAGGTCTCCTGCAGTATTTGCGGTGATTGTGGTGTAATTCAACAGAAGATTCATCTGAAAAATCCACTTTCTTCCACTTCTCCAGCGTCCATCCTTTTAGCAGGCTGTGGGCCTTGGCAAATGCACACACAGTTTTTCACTTGTCTTTTGTTTAGTGCTGGCTTCTGAGCACTGATTCGACCATGGAGGCCATTTCGAGACAGAATCCGACAAACCGTTCTGGTTGACACAGGGACTTCAGGGGACCAGGTCTGGTGGAGCTCTGCTGGGCTGGCCTTGGATTTTCGAGCCAACAAACGGTCCTCTCGAGCAGTTGTCTTGCGGGGTCTGCCTGACCTGGGCTTGTCAAAAACATCTCCAGTGTCTTCAAAAGTTTTTTTAATCCTCTGTACTTGACGCTGAGACACACTGAAGGTGTCTGCCACATCAGCAGTGGATCTGGTCTTCAGCCTCTTGATAATCTAAACTTTAGTCTCAGGGTGAATCTTAGGCATGTCTGCAGAGGTCTAGTTGCAGTTGATGTGAAGGTCTAGTGTACTGGGGTGGTTTTTATACACACCTGAGACCTGATTGATCCATTATTAGTCACAGGTGGAGCTCATATGACAAGGAGACAACACTTATGTCTTTGCAAAAATTGACTCAACGGGCTTTACCAAGCTGTGAATATTAGAATACTTCTTGACAGTTTCGTTTTGCACTGAAACATTATTACAAAAGCTGTTGGGATTAAAATGAACCATTTCTTGTAAATAAATCTTTAATTCCAATTTGTACACAAGCGACAAGACTTTTGTCAGTGACTGTACATGTGTGTGCATATATACATAACACACACATATACACACATACACACATATACACACATACACACACATATACACACACATATACACACATATTTACACATATATCACACATATCTCACACATATATCACACATATACACAAATATACACACATATATCAAACATACATAAGAAAAAAAATAAAAATCCTCCCCGAGATGCAGTGACCATAATGAGGTGAGATACTAATGGTAGGACTGTGTGTAATGATGAATGTAAAAAGGGAACAGTGCAGTAGATTATGGTGAAAT
>NW_022603689.1:0-34250 GCF_008692095.1 Etheostoma spectabile | reverse complement strand
GAGAAGTGCCGGTGGGACAAGCCGTCAGAAGTGCGGTGCGTGAACATCGTGGTGCAGACCGGACTACGTCCTGAGAGCCCGAAGCAACGGGGGGACTGCAGCCACCCAAACGAGGAGTCCAACTGTTGGAATTTAAAATTTTATATGTGCTTAAACATTGTGTGTGATTTGCATTAGACATTTAAGCTAAAAGGTAAAAGCATAATTTCAGCATAAATGAAGGTCATGCATTAAGTTTGTTGTCATAAGTATATAGTTTGTTGTTTGTTAGATGTTTTGCAATGCTTCTGTTTTATAATATAAGATGTTCTGCTACATTTTGTTATAATCCAGCTCTACAAATGTGTCAGAAGTTGAATTGATGATGTTAGAGAGACACATCCTGTCTCTGGTTCCAGTCCCTCTTTATGGCCCACTGATCTTTTGCTTTGCCAGTCCTGAACTGAGGGTCATAAACCTTCAGTCACATTCTAATTGAAAGATAACAAATAGGGGCACACACATCACTGTGGTCTAAAGACCCCCCCTTTGTGAGATATACTGGGGGTCCGAGAGCCAAAGAGGCAGACAAATTTGGGGGAGAGCCGTGTTAGGTTGACTCTGTATTAGTCTCTAGGATATCCTAGGTAATAAAATGGATTCACACATCCACATCTGAGATTTTGATACTAATTGAATGAACCCTGAGAATGGAGCAGGATTTAGCTCCAACACAACGCAGAAACGTAGATAAGTGAAGGAAAGTCTTCCAGCTGTCCTCGGAGCGCGTGAGAAAGAATTGTTCTGTGTCTTGTTTGACTGAGAGCTCTTTTTTTGTTCTCCCTCAGTGTCGGCCGGGGGGGGAACACGCAACGAGGACAAGCAAAAGAAAGGAAGAGCTTAGGCTTCCCTGGGCGGAATCGCCCGTTCTGGAGATCAACATAACTACGGACTGTAACGAACACTGGGGATTAGCGACGAGGACATTGCTCTCAATATATAGCTTTTATTACTTGGTTCTTTTAGCTGTTTACTACTTTTTAAAGCCCATGTTGCAAGTTAAACACCACTGTTGATTATTAGGTACAAAAAACACTCAAGATATGTATATCATTTTTAAAAATGTCTCCAAATAGTTTTAAAAGTTAGTTTTTGGTCATTTTTGGTATTCGCGGGTTTATGGAGTCAATTCGGCGATGACGTCACTCAAGGGAGTTAATTCTCAGCCTGGCACTAGAACCACGGAGACTGACTGGGATGAGGAAGAGGAGGAAAGGCCAGCAGCCGAATATTTACCAACCTGACAGACGTGACAGGGCAAATGAAGAATTGTCAAGATTGTGGGGAAGTCTCCTTCATTTATCTCCTTCATTTATCTCCTTCATTTATCTCCTTCATTTATCTCCTTTATTTAGCAACGCAGCAGTGCATACAATGACTTTACTTTTTACGGTCAGTGAATAGCAGCGAGTGAACGTCAACGTTTTCTCTCGATCTAGTGACAGGGATCATGTTGTTAGTTCAGATAAGTACTGGTACATTTCTCTAGATATAGGAATAGAAGGCATCCCCGAGTGTTATTTCTAAGTGTTTACCTCTAACCTCCGGTGAAAACGTGTCGCTGTTTGGCCGGTGCTTGTGTGTGTGGCGGCGAAGCTGCGGTGGAGAGCGGGTGGTGAAGGCGAGTGAGCCTCTGGTTGGGAAGCTCATACCGCGCACACTCGGGCTACTCTTCATTTATTTTTAACGTCATAAATGAAAATGATGTCCAGGATCTCCGGGAATAGAAACGATATGCGTGTCTCCATTTCAAACATCACTGCAGGTTGATTGTGGGCGACAACGCCGTCGTGGTTAGCTTACCGAAACTCTACTGCCGTAGTTGCTGGCTACACAACGTTAATCCGCTAGCATCCGTACAGGCTAACTATAGCCAGTTAGCTTTGTGTGTAACATAACAAAAACCCACCCATCTCGTAGGAGCGATGCTTACTATTCCATTCAATACAATTATGGTACAAAAGGTGCACTAATGCCACATGTATGATGTTGACAACATGGACGCACATATAGGCAACACCAAAGACAGTCGTAATATTTACCTAGCAGGCTAGGCTAACGCTGTTGTGCTAACGTCCGGCGGCGTAGCGTTAGCTAGCTCTAAACTTGTGAAAAGCCGAACAACATCCCCCGTCTGAGCTGTGTTTCACTTTCAGATCTTTGAGTTCTTGGTTACGTCCGTCTTTGAAAAATCTGCCCGCCTGACACGGACAAATTGTACCCACCTTCCTACCTAGCTAGTTAACCTACAGCTAGCTAGCTCGCTAGCTATACCGGTATGCTAGCTATAGCTATCTATCTCTCTCTCTTTAAATATATCTATCAATACTGTCTATCTGTCTATATGTCTCGCTATATATATAGGCTATCTATGTATATGTATGTATTATCTATAATCTGTTGCTGAACACTCTTTATTTCACTGTTGTCTGCTATCTCTCGTAGCTCTCAATGGTCTCTCTAAGCTGGCTGGCCTATCGTCTCCCTTGTGTGACGTCATGCAATGCATTGTGGGAGAAAAGCAAACCACTGTAAAATATGACCTACTTTTTCGTGTTATTTTATGTTATGTGATACTTTTCAATATCATATACAGTGGATAACAGTTTGAATTAGGGATAAGCCGAATACTCGGCTGAAACGAGTATCCGGTACGGATAAAGCTCTTTTGCCGAGTACAAGTATTATCCGAGTAATGTGAGTCAATATCCGTGCTCGGATTCAGTGAAAATCTCCACTGACTGTGTCTCCGTTCTGTGATAGGCTAGTCAGAGTGCCAGTCACAGTGCCTCTCCCTTACACTATTCTGTGATAGGCTAGTCCCAGCGCCCCTCCCTACACACAGATTCCTTCTGTTGTTGTGTCCCACCGGCTGTTCTCACTCGCACTCAGGACACAGAGAAGTGAACATCTTTCTCCCCCTCAGGTCTGCGGGGCTTTCCCGTTAACATTTAGGGTTTCTTCAGCTTCAGGTTTGTTTTATACTTCGGTTTGAACTAGTACCTAGTAACCAGGAGACTTCTGGTAACGTGGGGTTTGTTCAGACATGGTGTTGGTAGAATGCAACTCGCGTTGCATCTCTGCCGTCTGAGTTTTTTTTTTTTTTTAACTGCCTGCTGCTCTAACCAGTTTTTTTGAGTGTCTGAAACTTTCTTGCTGTGTTTTATAAAAAAAAAATAAAAGGCAGTTGCGGTATAAATGAATAATATTACAAATGAAGATACACACACAAAAACATTCAACCCCCCCCTCCCCCCGTCTCTTTGTTTCTCTCTCTCTCTCTCTCTCTCTCTCTGTATCTTTACTCACTCACAGACACACACACTCACAATTGAGTGTGTGTGTGTCTGTGAGTGTGAAAATAAAAAAAGAACCAAAATTAAAAAATTATTATTATGAGAAATTATTATTATTATTATTATAATTAAAAGTTAAAAAAATAAAGTTATATTATGAGTATGAAAACTCTTGTTCATTACATTTACTTATAATTGCAAGCACATTGTTGTATTTATTGTTGCAAAACTTGTTATATACTGTAGGCCTATATAGTTTGTTACCATGACAACACCAATGACACTCAATGCTGATGCTGTCATGGAAATAGTTTTCTAATCAGCAATAAATATAACAATTTCTGATCAATCATATCAATTGCATGCTTAAAATAACATACCGCCCCACTTCCGGATTAAATCTGACCACTTCCGGTTTAGGCCCCGCCCAGTCCGAGTACGGATCCGGATACAGATAATTCATGTGGTAAACAGATACAGATACAGATAATGCTGTACTCGCTCATCCCTAGTGAACAGTGTTTTCTGTTGGAGATGGTACGTCCCTTTGGGGGGGGGGGGACTTTGGGCTTTTTCACTTTGTAAACCTATAATGTGCACAAAAAAGATATACAACACTATAAAGGAAAGGGAAAAAAGCATATTATAAGCACTTTAACATGCGACTGCAACACCATACTACTGACTTACTGTGTACTTATACTTCAGAGGGAAACCATTTACCTCGACAGAAGACGTTGTAGATTCAGATTATGAAAATATCCCAATTAAAATACGATGCATAAAGATATCTAGCATTACCCTTGAAAAGTACATTGCGCTAGTAATGCCTCTCTTTTTACCTTAACATTTGAAAGCAAGGCAAGGCAGCTTTATCTGTAGAGCACATTTCAGCAACAGGGCGATTCAAAGAGCTTTACACAAAATCAGTTAAACAGATAAAACACAAGTACAAACAGTTAAAAATCATAAGCATCAAAAACCGATAAAAAACATGAATAGACAGTTAAAAACAAAATAGGAGTGACTTTCTCTGACTTTCTCTGTATTAATTATCGGACTTTCTCTGTATTAATTATCGGACTTTCTCCGTATTAATTATCTGACTTTCTCCGTATTAATTATCTGACTTTCTCCGTATTAATTATCTGACTTTCTCTGTATTAATTATCTGACTTTTTCTGACTTTCTCTGTATTATCTGACTTTCCCATATTAATTATCTGACTTTCTCCATATTAATTATCTGACTTTCTCTGTATTAATTATCTGACTTTCTCTGTATTAATTATCTGACTTTCTCTGACTTTCTCTGTATTAATTATCTGACTTTCTCTGACTTTCTCCGTATTAATTATCTGACTTTCTCCGTATTAATTATCTGACTTTCTCTGACTTTCTCCGTATTAATTATCTGACTTCCTCTGACTTTCTCTGTATTAATTATCTGACTTTCTCCGTATTATTTATCTGACTTTCTCCGTATTAATCATCTGACTTTTTCTGACTTTCTCTGTATTAATTTTCTGACTTTCTCCGTATTAATTATCTGACTTTCTCCGGATTAATTATCTGACTTTCTCTGTATTAATTATCTGACTTTCTCGACTTTCTCTGTATTAATTATCTGACTTTCTCTGTATTAATTATCTGATTTTCTCTGTATTAATTCTCTGACTTTCTCCGTATTAATTATCTGACTTTCTCTGACTTTCTCCATATTAATTATCTGACTTTCTCCGTATTAATTATCTGACTTTCTCTGACTTTCTCCGTATTAATTATCTGACTTTCTCTGACTTTCTCTGTATTAATTATCTGACTTTCTCTGACTTTCTCTGTATTAATATCTGACTTTCTCTGACTTTCTCTGTATTAATTATCTGACTTTCTCCATATTAATTATCTGACTTTCTCCGTTAATTATCTGACTTTCTCTGACTTTCTCCGTATAATTATCTGACTTTCTCTGACTTTCTCTGTATTAATTATCTGACTTTCTCTGACTTTCTCTGTATTAATTATCTGACTTTCTCTGTATTAATTATCTGATTTTCTCTGACTTTCTCTGTATTAATTATCTGACTTTCTCCGTATTAATTATCTGACTTTCTCTGACTTTCTCCGTATTAATTATCTGACTTTCTCCGTATTAATTATCTGACTTTCTCTGTATTAATTATCTGACTTTCTCTGACTTTCTCTGTATTAATTATCTGACTTTCTCTGACTTTCTCTGTATTAATTATCTGACTTTCTCTGTATTAATTATCTGATTTTCTCTGTATTAATTCTCTGACTTTCTCCGTATTAATTATCTGACTTTCTCTGACTTTCTCCATATTAATTATCTGACTTTCTCCGTATTAATTATCTGACTTTCTCTGACTTTCTCCGTATTAATTATCTGACTTTCTCTGACTTTCTCTGTATTAATTATCTGACTTTCTCTGACTTTCTCTGTATTAATTATCTGACTTTCTCTGACTTTCTCTGTATTAATTATCTGACTTTCTCCATATTAATTATCTGACTTTCTCCGTATTAATTATCTGACTTTCTCTGACTTTCTCTGTATTAAATTTCTGACTTTCTCTGACTTTCTCTGTATTATTTATCTGACTTTCTCTGTATTAATTATCTGACTTTCTCTGACTTTCTCTGTAAACTTGAGACTACCTTTCACACTAACTAGTCCATGTTAGTGCTTTCCTTCGTGATCACCTCAGTGTCACCACCTTTTACGACTCTATTTTTAGAGACGTTACTTTTCGTAGCATAAGCACAAGCGTAACTTGTTTTAAGAGGATGGAAGAATGAAGGAGTGCCGTCCATCCAGGAGTGGGTTTGTGAGACGGCTAGAGGGGCGGCGTTTGAAAAGTGTTATGGTTTGGGGTTTTGTTGGGGTTATGGTTCCGGTCTTGCCTTGTGTTTGTTCTTGGTTTTCTCCCCAGTCTTGTGTGGTTGTCTCTGTCTTGTGATTCCCCGGTGAGTGTCTGTTTGTTCTACTTCCTGTTTTATTTTGATAGTGTAGTTTCCTGTCTTGTCTAGTCTTGTAAAGTTTGCCTGTCTGGTTGTCCCGCCCCGCCCTAATGTGGTCCACCTGACGTCCCACCTGTTCCCCATCCCCTCGTTACCTCTTGTATTTAACCCCTGTGTTCCCTTTGTCTCGTGTCAGATCATCTAGTTCCTTCGCCTGTCTGTACGTCACCTCGTCCCAGTGGTCCTGGTTTTTGTTCCTGGTCCCTGGCCCTGGTGATTATCTGTTTTGTTCCTTTTTGATTTTTGGTTTGTTCCATTGAGGCTTACTTTGTGTTTTGGACCATAAAGCCCTTGTGTGCCTACATCTGCCTGCCTCCTCCTCTCTGCGTTTGGGTCCTCTCCGCACCATACCTTAACAAAAAGAGGTCCTACAAACGCTTTGCCAGATTGGATGTCTATACCAGAAAATGGGGAAAGTACCGGAGCTTTCTGGAGGGCTCCTGAGAAGCTTTGTGCTGGTGACAGACCTGTATGATGGGCCATTTTGTTGTTTTGTATTTTCTTAAAAAATGAAGGAGAAAAAAAAAGAAATTGTAATTTTCAAATTGTAAAACAATAAAAATGAAAACAGAACTTGTTCAGTGCGGTCACAGGAAGTTTTACCATACTACGTAAAGCGGCACAGGAGTGTGTTTTTTGGTCATTTGTTTTTTATAAAAGTCAACCTGCAATGGGAGCGTGGCTTTGTTCCCACTTTTCTAAGAATTAAACAAATAAAATAAAAAAATAGGCCCTATGTTCCCATATTTCCTTTTTCTAACCCTAACTACAGATGGAATGTAACCCTAACCCTAACATAGGGACTCATTTTGAGAAAAATCTTAGAAATGTGGGACCATCGGGCTGACCCCCCCCCCCCCCCTCTGCAACACATGTTGCAGCACCGTCCAATCAGGCGCTAGTTCAGCTGTGGCTCATCTAGAGATTTGGCATGTTCCCTGTTTTTTCTTCTTGTGTAGGAGTCCCACATCATGGTGGTTTTTAGGTGATGTGGCCCCGGGCTGACGAAGCAGGGAACACCCGGCTCAGCAGAGCGCGGACCCTGAGAAATGTTCTCACCTGCAGGCAACTAAACATCTGGAGAGCCCCAACCCGGAACAAAGAAATGCAACGTGGCTCACTCAGTCAGGTCTTGGCTGCATGTTTCCTACATTGTTATTGCATGTAGGCAGCAATCAGTTTTTGGCGGATGATCAGTTTATGGCCAGGACACCGGTAGCCGGTGAAATGCAATGAATGTAGGGATGTAGCAGCTCTCCACCCCCGCTGCTGTATGTTTGGGGAAACATGCACAGAGATGTGTTGATTTTAAGATGGATGAAACATCAACTATTGAGTCTGGTAAACTTGTAAAGGCATCCAGTTCTTGTTCAGAGCTTTAATAAGTAACTGATTTGAATAGGTTGTTTAGCCTAAAAAGCAATGTGTCTTCCATGTTCTGTGTTTGAGTTATTGTTAACAATATTCAGTACGATTTAACTTAATAACAGGACAACTCGGTCATTTAGTAAACTGGGGCGCCGTCTCCAGACCCTCTGATTCTATGAGGAGTTTACCTCCTAAAAGCTGAAGTCAGCAGAGTTTTAAATGAGAAATGAGCTCTGTTGTCAACAAGTGTTGCTGTGTTGTTATCACATACTTTTTCTTTATACTTTTACTACAAACTGCAGCTGCTCTTCCTCTACAAAGTGTGTACTGTTGCCTGCAGTCCAGTCTGCGTAGGATCGGGGCGTGGGAGATTACACCTTTGACCGTCTTGCTCAGATATGCTGCACAGAGGATTGTGGGTCAGAAAAGCATGCTGACTTTGCATACTGCACAATGCGACCGGATGCATCAGGACATATGTTTGAAACACACATCAATTTTTCTACTATGCATTGAGACATACTAAATTGTTTCCTGTCATACTAATGGTAGCATTGGCATTGCAACACACCCAGGTTTCTCTCCGCTCCTCTTCCAGGAATGCAGCAGAACCTGATAACTCCTCCCAATCACATGATGTTTTTACATCAGAGCTCAGACTAGTTTCACTTCTCAGGAAGTGAGACTCAGACAGTCGTTGTCACTGAGCGAGAGGTGAGATGGAGCAGAGAGGAGTTCAGCTGGACCGGGAAACCTTCTCTTGTTCCATCTGTCTGGATCCACTGAAGGATCCGGTGACTACTCCCTGTGGACACAACTACTGCATGAACTGTATTAAAAGCCACTGGGATGGAGAGGATGGTAAGTACAGCTACAGCTGTCCTCAGTGCAGGAAGACGTTCACACCGAGGCCTGTCCTGGTGAAAAACACCATGTTAGCAGATTTAGTGGAGGAGCTGAAGAAGACTGGACTCCAAGCTGCTCCTGCTGATCACTGCTATGCTGGAGCTGAAGATGTGGCCTGTGATGTCTGCACCGGGAGGAAACTCAAAGCCATCAAGTCCTGTCTGCAATGTCTGGCTTCTTACTGTGAGAAACATCTTCAGCCTCATTATGAATCACCTCCATTAAAGAAACACAAGCTGGTGGAGCCGTCCAAGAAGCTCCAGGAGAACGTCTGCTCTCGTCATGATGAGGTGATGAAGATGTTCTGCCGTACTGATCAGCAGCTTATCTGTTATCTCTGCTCTGTGGAGGAACATAAAGGCCACGACACAGTCTCAGCTGCAGCAGAGAGAGCTGAGAGGCAGAGAGAGCTCGAGGGGAGTCGACTCAACATCCAGCAGAGAATCCAGGACAGAGAGAAAGATGTGAAGCTGCTCAACAGCAGGCGGAGGCCATCAATCTCTCTGCTGATGAAGCAGTGGAGGACAGCGAGAAGATCTTCACTGAGCTGATCCGTCTCCTGGAGAAAAGAAGCTCTGATGTGAAGCAGCAGGTCAGATCCCAGCAGGAAGGGAAGTGAGTCGAGTCCGAGAGCTTCAGGAGAAGCTGGAGCAGGAGATCACTGAGCTGAAGAGGAAAGACGCTGAGCTGAAGAAGCTCTCACACACAGAGGACCACAACCAGTTTCTACACAACTACCCCTCACTGGCACCACTCAGCCAATCAGCATCCAGCATCCAGATCCGTCCTCTGAGCGGCTTTGAGGACGTGACAGCGGCCGTGTCAGAGCTCAGAGATAAACTACAGGACGTCCTGAGAGAGAAGAGGACAACCGTCTCACTGACAGGGACTGAAGTGGACGTTTTACTGCCTCAACCAGAGCCCAAGACCAGAGCTGGATTCTTACAATATTCACGTGAAATCACACTGGATCCAAACACAGCATACACAGAGCTGTTATTATCTGAGGGGAACAGGAAAGCAACGTTCAGTCATCATCAGTCTTATTCTAGTCACCCAGACAGATTCACTGACTGGTCTCAGGTCCTGAGTAGAGAGAGTCTGACTGGACGTTGTTACTGGGAGGTGGAGAGGAGAGGAGGAGTTTCTGTAGCAGTCGCATACAAGAATATCAGGAGAGAGGGGGGGTCGGGTGAATGTGGATTTGGACTAAATGACAAATCTTGGGCGTTATATTGTAACAACAACAGTTATACATTTTGGTCCAACAATGTCCAAACTCCCGTCTCAGGTCCTTGGTCCTCCAGAGTAGGAGTGTACCTGGATCACAGTGCAGGTATTCTGTCCTTCTACAGCGTCTCTGGAACCATGACTCTCCTCCACAGAGTCCAGACCACGTTCACTCAGCCCCTCTATGCTGGACTTTTTCGTTATCCTGAAGCCTCTGCTGAGTTGTGTAAACTGAAATAGACAGACGTCATTAAGGGTTAAATTCTGAGTTTTAACTCTTCGTCTATTCAGGGTTCAAGGTTGCCCAATGGCCGGGGCAGATAAAACGCCCCGTGGGGTAAATAGATATATCAAGCCATAGAAGACGTCATCGTTCTCTCGAGAACGCTCGTAGATTCCATCAGGAACGGAGGTGGTGCTCCACATGAGATGTTTATTTTTCAAATAAAGTTTTTACACTTTTGAGGCTTTTGACGGTTTAAGTTTTTAGGTAATTTTTTAGGACTTTTTTCTTTTACATTTGACTTGTTTGTTGATGCTTTCTGTGTGTCATGCATTTTGAAGTTTGGCGTGTCTTTTGATGTTGTTTTTTTCCTGTTTAAGACTTTTTTTGACGCTTGTTACGTTTTTTTAATGTTTGGTTTTTTAACACTTTTTCTTACTTAAAGCGCCCATATGTTGCTAATGTTCAGGTTCATAATTGTATTTTGAGGTTGGACCAGAATAGGTTTCCATGGTTTTAATTTCCTAAAAACACCATATTTTGGTCCCACTACTAGTCACGGAGCGTTGTCAACATATCAACGCAAAATACATCCACGTGTGTAAGGACCAGGAATGCTGTGGACGTGTTTTCAAAGAGATTTGCAGCGCGGTTTTCACCAAATCTGCAAAAAAAACTCTGTAAAATATCCCGGAGACTTTAACCCTCGTGTTGTCTTCCCGTCAAAATTGAAAATCAAAACTTTTTATCGATGTTTTTAACTTTTTCTTCAGTTTTTGTTCCTTTTTTCAACACTTTTGACGCTTTTTTCCCATGTTGGTTAATTTTTTTTTACATTTTCAACACTACGTAACGCTAACTCGTTAACTTTAGTTTTACAGTTATTTTTGGAATTTATGGTCAATAAACCTCATTTATAGGAAATAATACTAATGTGTTTGAGTTAGAAAAGCAGAAATTAGGAATTATTGAGACTAAAATTAAAGGAATGGATGTTGATGATAATCACAGACTGGAATATGTCAACTTTACTCAATACTATTTCAAAAACACTTCACTTTGTTTCAAATGCTATAAAATTGAATAACCCCCCCCCCCCCCACTCTGACAGGTCTCCATTAGTGCATGTATAGGACCTGAGCATGTGTGTGTACTTCAGGCCTGTGTGTAGTGTGTAATAACAACAGAGTGTACATTGTAATTTCCCCATAGGGGATCAATAAAGAGAAGAATTTATGAAATTTATTGTAAGCCCAGTTTATTATGTAACTCTATTTTTGTGATCAAATTGTGATTTTTTTAATGTACTTATATATGTATATATATATATATATATATAATATATATTATATATTATATTATATATATATATATATATATATATATGTGTATATATATATATATGTGTATATGTGTATATATATATATGTATATATATGTATATATATATATATATATATATATTTATAGAGTGACAAATGAACAGATACAAACATTACACTGAGATATGGAACGCGTCCCAAAGCTAAAAAAAACTGGGAGGGTGACAAAATAACACATGCAGTAACGGACACACACACACACACACACACACACACACACACACACACACACACACACATACGCACACACACACTCACACAAGGGACCAATCACACACACAGGGTTGATGTATGCAACTCTGTTTTATAGAGTAGCGGGTCCCTGCTCTGTCTCTTTCAGTTAAAGGGTCCTGGTTTAGAGACCCCTGGTTTAGAGACCCCTGGTTTAGAGACCCCTGGTTCAGAGACCCCTGGTTTAGAGACCCTGGTTTAGAGACCCCTGGTTTAGAGACCCCTGGTTCAGAGACCCCTGGTTTAGAGACCCTGGTTTAGAGACCCCTGGTTTAGAGACCCCTGGTTTAGAGACCCCTGGTTTAAAGACCCCTGGTTTAGAGACCCCTGGTTTAGAGACCCCTGGTTTAGACCATTAAACAGTTAGGATCGTTTCCAGTATCTGAGATGTGAGGATTATTCTGTATTGGGTACTTTTACTTTTAACACTTTAATTACATGTTCCTGATGATAAGATCTTTCTTTGGAGTTGCACATGCGCGGTAAGTACTGCCAGCTCGTCAGTTGCAGAGCATGAGGGAGTGTCACTAGCAGCTAGGAGAGTGTTATGTGTGTGTCGGTACCCGATCTGTGCTGCCTGCGCGATCCGCCCGATGTTCGCTCATTTATGGCACTGCATGATTTGCAGACTTCATGTACACTTTATGTACACACACACATATAGTGTGTTCCAAATCGCGCACTTCTGTACTAAATACTAACTATTTGAGTACATAGTGCGTTCACATTGTCGAAGTGCGGTCAAATGCAGTACACTTTAATACCCGGATGGTGCACTCAAAACGGACCAAAAATTGAGTGCAGATCGATGGACACTTTCCACACTCAACGGTCGCCATCTTGGCTACGCAGCGGAAGGGGTGGAGCTAACAACAGTCGAAAAACTTTTTGCATGTATGCATGTATTTGTATGCATGCATGCATGCATGTATGTATGTATATGTATGTATATGTATGTATGTATGTATGTATGTATGTATGTATTGTCCTCTCTGCCCTATTTCCTCCTCCCCCCTAGTGAGGAGTTGTATAATCGGATGGCATGAGGGACAAAGGAGTCCTTGAGTCTGTTCAAGTAAGCTATTTTGTGATAAATAAATTCATTTTAGTTTATTGTATTGATTGGATGAACTATAATTTGCCTAAATATGATTATTTTGTATTTTTGTCTGTCTGATTGATGCTTGTGTTAAGAAATAAATCAGACGTTACTCAACAGTTACTCACTACTTGAGTAGTTTTTTCATCCAGTACTTTTTTACTCTTACTCAAGTAATTATTTGGATGACTACTTTTACTTTTACTTGAGTCATAATATTCTGAAGTAATAGTACTTTTACTTGAGTACAATTTTAGTACGGGAAGCAAAGTTAAAAGACTCTCCAGGAACCAGTGGGGAGTCTGTGATGGGGGGACGGGGACTACTCCTGTCCACTCAGACTCAGAACCAACTGATACTAAATGCTCATTGCAGCAGTTTAACACATCAACTCTGTCGTAGACCGGGGAGAGGTTTTAAAACAGATTTTGGGAGGGCTTCATTACTCTTATTCACAGTAAGAGACTTGATGACTTTCCAACGTTTCTGTGGATTATTGAGAGTTTCACTAGTAACTGATAAATAATATTCAGATTAGCCTTTTTAATAAGAGAGGTCCATTTGTTTCTTAGTTGTCTGAAAATGGACCCGTCAGTGGCAGAATCACCGTTTCTAGCTTTAGCCCAATGTTCAGTCCAGGCATTGATTTAAATTCAGCAGGGGTCGAGACACGTTGAAAACAGGACCAGGACTGGGCTGCACATTTCCAGATAGAAGTAGAAGTAGAGCAATAATCAATCTACACTTCGCAGCATATTTTAAAGCCGGCCAATCTATGCTGAAAACCCGGTGATGCCTGTCACTAATGGAGAGAGACAAATTATACAAAGCAAGAAGTTTTGCAGTTAGGCAAATCCTGAAACCAATCCATCCAGAAGTCCAGGTTCCAACAAAAATGTAAAGGTTCCTGGTCCATGTCGATACTGTTTTTTTGCCACTACAGTATGTTTAATAGATAGAGGAGAGATGCCCCCCCCCCCCCCAAGAAGTATAAAGATGACGTTTTCAGATGTGTAGCTGCCTTTAACTGAGGAATCATCTTAAAGGAGAAGGTCAAGGTGCCCTCCTGCTACTGGAATTCATCTTAATTCCACCCCTCCACCCCTGTGTTAATAATAACAAAGGTGAAACTAAAACCCCAAAGAGACAGTCATACTGTAAGTCTCACTACTATGTATTAGGGAAAACATTAGTTTTTTCCTGTCATAATAATGGTAGTATGGGTATGTAACAAACCCAGTATCTCTCTCAAAGCACTCCTCATCCAGGAATGAAGCAGAACCTGATAACTCCTCCCAATCACATGATGCTTTTACATCAGAACTCAGACTAGTCTCACTTCTCAGGAAATGAGACTGTCTTTATTTCCCAATAAAGTAAACATAAAATATATTATATTACCAAACTATTATCAACTATTAGAACTATAACTTACACGTCTCACATATACCAAAGGCTGATAGAGAATTCATTTTGATAAAGTCTTTTATTCCTTCTTTCTTAAAGTAGTTTCTTAAGTAGTATCTTAAAGTAGTTTCTTAAGTAGTATCTTAAAGTAGTTTCTTTAAACGTTTATTTGGGAACCGTTCCTTTGGAGATGTTGCTGTATGTTTGGGATCATTGTCTTGTTGGAAGATAAATCTCCGTCCCAGTTTCAGGTCTTTGCAGACTCCAACAGGTTTTCATCCAGAATGGTCCTGTATTTGGCTGCATCCATCTTCCCTCAATCTGAACCAGATTTGGACGACTACTTTTACTTTTACTTGAGTCATATTATTCTGAAGTAACAGTACTTTTATTGAGTACAATTTTGGCTACTCTACCCACCTCTACAAATACTATACGTAATAATACAGCAAAACAAATACTATACATAATAATACAGCATAACAAATACTATACATAATAATACAGCAAAACAAATACTATACAGCAAAACAAATACTATACATAATAATACAGCATAACAAATACTATACATAATAATACAGCAAAACAAATACTATACATAATAATACAGCAAAACAAATACTACACATAATAATACAGCAAAACAAATACTATACATAATAATACAGCATAACAAATACTACACATAATAATACAGCAAAACAAATACTATACATAATAATACAGCAAAACAAATACTATACATAATAATACAGCAAAACAAATACTATACGTAATAATACAGCAAAACAAATACTACACATAATAATACAGCAAAACAAATACTACACATAATAATACAGCAAAACAAATACTACACATAATAATACAGCAAAACAAATACTATACATAATAATACAGCAAAACAAATACTATACATAATAATACAGCATAACAAATACTATACATAATAATACAGCAAAACAAATACTATACATAATAATACAGCAAAACAAATCCTATACAACAGATTTAGGTGGTAGACCTTCAGGTGGACCAGGCAGTTTTAAGGACCGGCGTTGAGGTGGTCCCTGTTACTAACCCACGTCCCCCCCTCCAGGCTGAACGGGAAGCACGTGGTGTTCGGCTCCGTCGTGGAGGGCATGGACGTCGTCAAGGCGATGGAGAAGCAGGGCACCAAGAGCGGCACCCCTAAAGCCAAGGTGGTCATCGCCGACTGTGGGGAACTGGACTAGGGGGGGGACGCTCCTCCAGTTCAGATGTAAGAGCCCAGTTCATCTCTGAGATGGTGGTGTATATCAGCTGAATCCGTAGACAGACACCCAGTCCCCCCCCCCCTCCTCTGGAAGTCCTCGTCTCCTGTGTTGATATTCCTTGTGTAAGATTTTGTACCTCCTAATTTGCTCCTTGAGGACCACATTTGTTAACAAAATCTGAATAAAAGGATCTCGATGTTGTAAATAAAACAACTTGAAAGCTTACTGTGTGTATGTCGTCTCATTGGTGAGTACCAGCACTGGGAAGTTTCTGTTAAAGGTCCCGTATGACGCTCATCTTCAGGTT
Organism: Etheostoma spectabile; assembly: GCF_008692095.1. Taxonomy (NCBI): domain Eukaryota; kingdom Metazoa; phylum Chordata; class Actinopteri; order Perciformes; family Percidae; genus Etheostoma; species Etheostoma spectabile. The sequence continues at coordinate 18,462 of NW_022603689.1, read as the reverse complement.
CATAGTTGTATTTAGAGGTTAAATCAGAATAGGTTTCCATGGTTTCTTTTTCATAAAACACCATATTTATGTTGTACTGCACATTGCTGCAGGTCCTCTTTCCACCCTGTGTATTTAGGTCTCTGTTTTATCTCCAGAGTGAGACATCTCACTAGTTTTATCTCCAGAGTGAGACATCTCTCTAGTTTTATCTCCAGAGTGAGACATCTCTCTAGTTTTATCTCCAGAGTGAGACATCTCACTAGTTTTATCTCCAGAGTGAGACATCTCTCTAGTTTTATCTCCAGAGTGAGACATCTCACTAGTTTTAATAAGTAACTGATTTGAATAGTAAACTGGGGCTCCGTCTCCAGACCCTCTGATTCTATGAGGAGTTTACCTCCTAAAAGCTGAAGTCAGCAGAGTTTTAAATGAGAAATGAGCTCTGTTGTCAACAAGTGTTGCTGTGTTGTTATCACATACTTTTTCTTTACACTTTTACTACAAACTGCAGCTGCTCTTCCTCTACAAAGTGTGTACTGTTGCCTGCAGTCCAGTCTGCGTAGGATCGGGGCGTGGGAGATTGCACCTTTGACCGTCTTGCTCAGATATGCTGCACAGAGGATTGTGGGTCAGAAAAGCATGCTGACTTTGCATACTGCACAATGCGACCGGGTGCATCAGGACATATGTTTGGTACACATCAGTTTTTCTACTATGCATTGAGACATACTAAATTGTTTCCTGTCATACTAATGGTAGCATTGGCATTGCAACACACCCAGGTTTCTCTCCGCTCCTCTTCCAGGAATGAAGCAGATCTTGATGACCCCCCCCCCCCCCTCTTCCTGCTCTCACACACAGCCAGCTCCACTCTGAGCACACCTTTCCTTGTTCCCTCCCCTTCAGAGCTACAGTTTGCAGATGGGTGGAGCAGCATGCTGGGGAAGTACAACAGCGTATCACATGATGTTTTTACATCAGAGCTCAGACTAGTTTCACTTCTCAGGAAGTGAGACTCAGACAGTCGTTGTCACTGAGCGAGAGGTGAGATGGCGCAGAGAGGAGTTCAGCTGGACCGGGAAACCTTCTCTTGTTCCATCTGTCTGGATCCACTGAAGGATCCGGTGACTACTCCCTGTGGACACAACTACTGCATGAACTGTATTAAAAGCCACTGGGATGGAGAGGACGGTAAGTACAGCTACAGCTGTCCTCAGTGCAGGAAGACGTTCACACCGAGGCCTGTCCTGCTGAAAAACACCATGTTAGCAGATTTAGTGGAGGAGCTGAAGAAGACTGGACTCCAAGCTGCTCCTGCTGATCACTGCTATGCTGGAGCTGAAGATGTGGCCTGTGATTTCTGCACCGGGAGGAAACTCAAAGCCATCAAGTCCTGTCTGCAATGTCTGGCTTCTTACTGTGAGAAACACCTTCAGCCTCATTATGAATCAGAGACATTCAAGAAACACAAGCTGGTGGAGCCGTCCAAGAAGCTCCAGGAGAACGTCTGCTCTCGTCATGATGAGGTGATGAAGATGTTCTGCCGTACTGATCAGCAGCTTATCTGTTATCTCTGCTCTGTGGAGGAACATAAAGGCCACGACACAGTCTCAGCTGCAGCAGAGAGAGCTGAGAGGCAGAGAGAGCTCGAGGGGAGTCGACTCAACATCCAGCAGAGAATCCAGGACAGAGAGAAAGATGTGAAGCTGCTTCAACAGCAGGCGGAGGCCATCAATCTCTCTGCTGATGAAGCAGTGGAGGACAGCCAGAAGATCTTCACTGAGCTGATCCGTCTCCTGGAGAAAAGAAGCTCTGATGTGAAGCAGCAGGTCAGATCCCAGCAGGAAAGGGAAGTGAGTCGAGTCCGAGAGCTTCAGGAGAAGCTGGAGCAGGAGATCACTGAGCTGAAGAGGAAAGACGCTGAGCTGAAGAAGCTCTCACACACAGAGGACCACAACCAGTTTCTACACAACTACCCCTCACTGGCACCACTCAGCCAATCAGCATCCAGCATCCAGATCCGTCCTCTGAGCTGCTTTGAGGACGTGACAGCGGCCGTGTCAGAGATCAGAGATAAACTACAGGACGTCCTGAGAGAGAAGAGGACAACCGTCTCACTGACAGGGACTGAAGTGGTCGTTTTACTGCCTCAACCAGAGCCCAAGACCAGAGCTGGATTCTTACAATATTCACGTGAAATCACACTGGATCCAAACACAGCACACACACGGCTGTTATTATCTGAGGGGAACAGGAAAGCAACGTTAATGAGTCATCATCAGTCTTATTCTAGTCACCCAGACAGATTCACTGGCAGGTCTCAGGTCCTGAGTAGAGAGAGTCTGACTGGACGTTGTTACTGGGAGGTGGAGATGAGAGGAGGAGTTTTTGTAGCAGTCGCATACAAGAATATCAGGAGAGAGGGGCTGTCGGGTGAAAGTTTATTTGGATACAATGACAAATCTTGGGCGTTATATTGTAACAACAACATTCATGAATTTTGGTACAACAATGTCAAAACTCCCGTCTCAGGTCCTGTGTCCTCCAGAGTAGGAGTGTACCTGGATCACAGTGCAGGTATTCTGTCCTTCTACAGCGTCTCTGGAACCATGACTCTCCTCCACAGAGTCCAGACCACGTTCACTCAGCCCCTCTATGCTGGACTTTTTCTTTATCTTGGCGCCTCTGCTGAGTTGTGTAACCTGAAATAGACAGACGTCATTTAAGGGTTAAATTCTGAGTTTTAACTCTTCGTCCTCTTCAGGGTTCAAGGGTTGCCCAATGGCCCGGGGCAGATAAAACGCCCCGTGGGGTAAATAGATATATCAAGCCATAGAAGACGTCATCGTTCTCTCGAGAACGCTCGTAGATTTCCATCAGGAACGGAGGTGGTGCTCCACATCAGATGTTTATTTTTCAAAATAAAAGGTTTTTACACTTTTGAGGCTTTTGACGGTTTTAAGTTTTTAGGTAATTTTTTAGGACTTTTTTCTTTTACATTTGACTTGTTTGTTGATGCTTTCTGTGTTGTCATGCATTTTTGAAGTTTGGCGTGTCTTTTGATGTGTTTTTTTTCCTGTTTAAGACTTTTTTTGACGCTTGTTACGTTTTTTTAATGTTTGTTTTTTTTACACTTTTTCTTACTTAAAGCGCCCATATGTTGCTAATGTTCAGGTTCATAATTGTATTTTGAGGTTGGACCAGAATAGGTTTCCATGGTTTTAATTTCCAAAAAACACCATATTTTGGTCCCACTACTAGTCCCGGAGCGTTGTCAACATATCAACGCAAAATACATCCAGACGTGTGTAAGGACCAGGAATGCTGTGGACGTGTTTTCAAAGAGATTTGCAGCGCGGTTTTCACCAAATCTGCAAAAAAAACTCTGTAAAATATCCCGGAGACTTTAACCCTCGTGTTGTCTTCCCGTCAAAATGGAAAATCAACACTTTTTATCAATGTTTTTAACTTTTTCTTCAGTTTTTGTTCTTTTTTTCAACACTTTTGACGCTTTTTTCCCATGTTGGTTAATGTTTTTGACATTTTCAACACTACGTAACGCTAACTCGTTAACTTTAGTTTTACAGTTATTTTTGGAATTTATTGTAAATAAACCTCATTTATAGGAAATTATACCTAATGTTTGAGTTAGAAAAGCAGAAATTAGGAATTATTGAGACTAAAATTAAAGGACTGGATGTTGATGATAATCACAGACTGGAATATGTCAACTTTTACTCAATACTATTTCAAAAACACTTCAATTTGTTTTCAAATGCTATAAAATTGAATAAGCCCCCCCCCCCCCACTCTGACATCTCTCCATTAGTGCATGTAAATTACCTGAGCATGTGTGTGTACTTCAGGCCTGTGTGTAGTGTGTAATAACAACAGAGTGTACATTGTAATTTCCCCATAGGGGATCAATAAAGAGAAGAATTTATGAAATTTATTGTAAGTCCAGTTTATTATGTAATTCTATTTTTTGTGATCAAATTGTGATTTTTTTTCATGTACTTTTTCTTAATATATATATATATATATATATATATATATTTATAGAGTGAAAAATGAACAGATACAAACATTACACTGAGATATGGAACGCGTCCCAAAGCTAAAAAAAACTGGGAGGGTGACAAAATAACACATGCAGAAACAGACAGACACACACACACACACACACACACACACACAAAACACACACACACACACCACACACCACACACACAACACACACACACACACACAGTCGTGTCTGCCTATCTTTGTGGGGACCAGTCATTGACATAATGCATTCCCTAGCCCTTACCCTAACCTTAACCATCAAACCTACATGCCTAACCTTAACCTCACCCTAACCATAAACCATAAACCTAACTCTAACCCTAACCATAACCTAACTCTAACCCTAACCCTAACCTTAACCCTCACCCTCACCCTAACCATAACCCTACTCCTAAAACCAAGTCTTAGTCCTCAAAAAGCCCTTTAACGGTATGGGGACCAGCATTTTGGTCCCCACAAAGCACTCAGGTCCCCATAAGTATACTGTTTTCACAATTTTTGGTCCCCACAAATGTAGCTATACCTAGACCACACACACACACACACACACACACACAAACACACATACACACACACACACTCACACACACACAACAAGACAAGACAAGGAAAGGGTTGTATTTTATACAGTAGCGGGTCCCTGCTCCGTGTCTCTTTCAATTAAAGGGTCCTGGTTTAGAGACCCCTGGTTCAGAGACCCCTGGTTCAGAGACCCCTGGTTCAGAGACCCCTGGTTTAGAGACCCTGGTTTAGAGACCCCTGGTTTAGAGACCCCTGGTTTAGAGACCCTGGTTCAGAGACCCCTGGTTTAGAGACGCCTGGTTCAGAGACCCCTGGTTTAGAGACCCCTGGTTTAGACCATTAAACAGTTTGGATTGTTTCCAGTATCTGAGATGTGAGGATTATTCTGTATTGGGTACTTTTACTTTTAATACTTTAAGTACATGTTCCTGATGATAAGATCTTTCTTTGGAGTTGCACATGCGCGGTAAGTACTGCCAGCTCGTCAGTTGCAGAGCATGAGGGAGTGTCACTAGCAGCTAGGAGAGTGTTATGTGTGTGTCGGTACCTGATCTGTGCTGCCTGCAAGATCCGCCCGATGTTCACGCATTTATGGCACTGCATGATTTGCAGACTTCATGTTACACTTTATGTACACCCACACATATGGCGGTTTTCCACTGCGTGGTACCTCCTCTACTCGCCTTTTTTGGTTTTCCGTTATTATCTATTAAAAAAAGTCCCTGGGACCTGCTACCAGGTGGTTTTTTTAGTACTACCTCAGTCGTGGTTCCAAGCGAGCTGAGGCGATACCAAAAGGTGACGTGGAAACCTGCAGACTGCTGATTGGTCGGATCACTGCGTTGTTAGCTGACCAGAGTGCGTAGTGTGTGTCCAGAACAAACGGGACATTTAAAAAATCTAGCCAGACACCGACAGATTATCTACTCTCTGGACTATTCTCACTTTTCAACTGTTCAATATTAAGGGCTATTAGGGGCTTTATGTCGTTTCCAATATTGCCCACTGTTACTTTAAAAAAACAAGACAAGTTATCAAAGAAAAGTTTTTATTTAGCTTTTCAAGTAGCGCATCAAACCCTCCCGGACACCCCGGTCTTCTTCCTCTGCCCCCTGTGACAGTGCCCCCCCGGCTCTGCTGTCCCAGATGCATCCCAGTCGTTGTCATAAGCCTCTCCGTGACTCTCTTAAAGATTATACGAAGTCCAGCGGGTCAGAACCAGAACCAGAGATCTCACCGGTCGGACATCGCCCACCAGACGGTCTGCGGCGGCGATTTTGCAAAGCGTGAATGCTCTGAAACACAAACAGTACACAGCAGACATGTTGGTGTGTAATCGTGGTTGCTAAAGTTCATGTACTTTATATAACGCTAGCATTAGTAAACACTGACCGGGGCCCCTAACACATGCAAATGTTAGCTAACGTTACCAGGAAACGTAACTTACCCGTTTGTGTCGGCGAACAACCGTCATGTCGACGTCTGAACTCCGTCAGAATTCCCAAACTCCTGTTTTTTTTTTTAGCGGTGATTTTTGTTGCTTCCTTCAGCTTCTTTTGAAACAAAACATTTCTTGTGGCTGCGGCGAGTAGCCAACGTGCTGTTGTGAGTCGCGTTGAAAATTACATCATCACGCGTTGCTATGGTGACCAGCCACGCTGAGACGTTACTCAATCTGAAATGGAAAACGGACGCAGAATGGATCGAGTCGAGTCGAGTTGAGCTGTTACCAGCCCCTCTTGTCACCCTGTGTGTCAAGCTCTCAGTTTTAGCCACAGAGTCAGTCATCACACTTTCCATCTTTCTTTGGAGTTGCACATGCGCGGTAAGTACTGCCAGCTCGTCAGTTGCAGAGCATGAGGGAGTGTCTCTAGCAGCTAGGAGAGTGTTATGTGTGTGTCGGTACCCGATCTGTGCTGCCTGCACGATCCGCCCGATGTTCACACATTTATGGCACTGCATGATTTGCAGACTTCATGTACACTTTATGTACACACACACATAGTGTCTCTCTGACCATTAGACTGACTGTGTTTCTTATGTCTTCTTGTCCTGCTCCGGTTGGTTAATCTATTTCTGTGAAACATGGTTACCATGGTTACCTTTGAAACAACTCCTTATTTGTGAGACACTTCTACTAGTTTTACCAGGGCTGCCAACTCTCACGCATTGGCCGTGAGACACACGCATTTGACTGGTTTCACATGCTCACACGCCACACCCCCGATTTCTCACGCTGAAGTGTCAACCCGGTCGGTCACATTTCTGAAAGATGAGTTTATCTATAGATCTACCTGTGGAGCCGCTCGTGATCGACTAGTTTAGCTTCCAGAGCCTGTGCGGGGGGTTCAAGAGCGCTCCCTGTCTGTGTAAGTTTCGAGTTGTCGCAAACTGAAAACATTTTTTCACGAGCCATCCCAGGTGCACTTCCCCGGCTTCAGGTATGAGCTCTGAGTATCACAGACCCATCTGTCGCTTCGTGTCCTCTCTCTCTGTAACAATAGAGGTGAGCAGCGCGGCTGGTGGACCCGCTCTGCTGTGGGGGGGCAGTGACGAGTTGCAACCATGCGTAGTCCTCCGATGATGAGCAGCGTACAGCCTCCTCTAAACTCTGTCAGAGACCAGAGACCTGAATGGGCCTCTGTGTCTGTCAGACGGTCTGCATGAGATCCACCATATCAGCGGAGCAATGACATGCACAGCAGACTATATAACAACTCTCCAAATCTCAGACAATAGAGATGGGAGGAGTTATATTTTGAATGTGCATAAACAATTTACGTCTATTATTAAATCAATAAATTCATTTTTAAGATGTTTTAAGGCGAGAAATCAGCTGTGTAGATTTTGAGTATAGGCAGTTCAACGAAAATTGATGGTGAATTAAAAAAGCCTTCGGAGTTGGAAAGCTCCGCAAACCCCGGCGGGCGAGCTTGCTACGCCAGCCGGGAGCCGGTCAGTCAGTCAGCTCACAGACCCTCTGGCCCCACATTTAGACAGACCCCTCTTGCCCCACATCTAGACAGACCCTCTGGCCCCACATCTAGACAGACCCTCTGGCCCCACATTTAGACAGACCCCTCTGGCCCACATTTAGACAGACCCTCTGGCCCCACATTTAGACAGACCTCTGGCCCCACATTTAGACAGACCCTCTGGCCCCACATCTAGACAGACCCTCTGGCCCCACATCTAGAAAGACCCTCTGGTTCCATATTTAGACAGATCCCTCTGGCCCCACATTTAGACAGACCCTCTGGTCCCATATTTAGACAGATCCCTCTGGCCCCACATTTAGACAGACCCTCTGGCCCCACATTTAGACAGACCACTGCAGCATCAACAATGGAAGAGGAAAGCCAGGTCCACAATTGTAAGATATTTAAAACAATTTTTTACCGCTGTTGTTATAGAGGATGTAGCCTATATATAACCCGTCCTCCTCATCCTGTCTCTCGGTAAAGTATACCGACGGCAGTGGCTAACTTTACCCAGTCCATCTATAATTTTAATACCTATTTAACGTTTCTTTTGTGCTTTCAATTAAAAGTGAATCCAGAACAATGTTACGAGTTTTTTTTCCCGCCGTTGTGTCGTTATTTATAAAGTTATTGGCCTGTGACACTTAATAGCACTTTAAATTAATTCGTAACAAAACAACAAAGGCGGTGTGAAAGGTGACCGTCCATGTTTTATTATGAATACACACATTAAAGCTAACTATAAAGTGGCAAGCGCCCTCTTTGCTGGGGGTGTTGCGCAATAAGAACGCTTCGCCTCAAAACTGTCAACAGTGTTTTGTTTGCTTCTGAACCTGCGAGTTCATTCTTCCAGGTACAACCTGCAAGGACGGTCTCCCCAAGAACACAAGTCCGTTCTTTGCTTACTTGGTATTGAGAAATGGCCCCTGTCTTGTGATTCCCCGGTGAGTGTCTGTTTGTTCTACTTCCTGTTTTATTTTGATAGTGTAGTTTCCTGTCTTGTCTAGTCTTGTCTAGTTTGCCTGTCTGATTGTCCCGCCCCGCCCTAATGTGGTCCACCTGACGTCCCACCTGTTCCCCATCCCCTCGTTACCTCTTGTATTTAACCCCTGTGTTCCCTTTGTCTCGTGTCAGATCATCTAGTTCCTTCGCCTGTCTGTACGTCACCTCGTCCCAGTGGTCCTGGTTTTGGTTCCTGTTCCCTGGCCCTGGTGATTATCTGTTTTGTACCTTTTTGATTTTTGGTTTGTTCCATTGAGGCTTACTTTGTGTTTTGGACCATAAAGCCCTTGTGTGCCTACATCTGCCTGCCTCCTCCTCTCTGTGTTTGGGTCCTCTCCGCACCGTACCTTAACAAAAAGAGGTCCTACAAACGCTTTGCCAGATTGGATGTCTGTACCAAAAAATGGGGAAAGTACCGGAGCTTTCTGGAGGGCTCCTGAGAAGCTTTGTGCTGGGGACAGACCTGTATGATGGGCCATTTCGTTGATTTGTATCTTCTTAAAAAATTGTAAAACAACAAAAATGAAAGCAGAACTTGTACAGTGCGGTCACAGGCAGTTTTACCATACTACGTCAAACGCCACAGGAGTGTGTTTTTTGGTCATTTGTTTTTTTATAAAAGTCAACCTGCAATGGGAGCGTGGCTTTGTTCCCACTTTTCTAAGAATTAAAAAAATAAAATAAAAAATAGGCCCTATGTTCCCATATTTCCTTTTTCTAACCCTAACTACAGATGGAATGTAACCCTAACCCTAACATAGGGACTCATTTTGAGGAAAATCTTTCTTTCTTTTTTTTAAATGTGTTTAAAAACATGTTGCAGCACCGTCCAATCAGGCGCTAGTTCAGCTGTGGCTCATCTAGAGATTTGGCATGTTCCCTGTTTTTTCTTCTTGTGTAGGAGTCCCACATCATGGTGGTTTTTAGGTGATGTGGCCCCGGGCTGACGAAGCAGGGAACACCCGGCTCAGCAGAGCGCGGACCCTGAGAAATGTTCTCACCTGCAGGCAACTAAACATCTGGAGAGCCCCAACCCGGAGTCAGGTCTTGGCTGCATGGTTCCTATATTGTTATTGCATGTAGGCAACAATCAGTTTTTGGCTGATGATCAGTTTATGGCCAGGACACCGGTAGCCGGGGAAATGCAATGAATGTAGGGATGTAGCAGCTAATTAACAGCTAGTTAAATCATACTGTATATAACAATATACAGTATGATTTAACTTAATAACAGGACAACTCGGTCATTTAGTAAACTGGGGCGCCGTCTCCAGACCCTCTGATTCTATGAGGAGTTTACCTCCTAAAAGCTGAAGTCAGCAGAGTTTTAAATGAGAAATGAGCTCTGTTGTCAACAAGTGTTGCTGTGTTGTTATCACATACTTTTTCTTTATACTTTTACTACAAACTGCAGCTGCTCTTCCTCTACAAAGTGTGTACTGTTGCCTGCAGTCCAGTCTGCGTAGGATCGGGGCGTGGGAGATTGCACCTTTGACCGTCTTGCTCAGATATGCTGCACAGAAGATTGTGGGTCAGAAATCACGCTGGCTTGTATACTGCACAATGTGACCGGGTGCATAGGACGATTATTGGCGTACTGTAAGTCATACTACTATGTATTGTGTTTATTGTCATAATAATAGTAGTATGGGTATGTAACACACCCAGTCTCTCTCTCAAACTGCTCCTCGTCCAGGAATGCAGCAGAACCTGATAACTCCTCCCAATCACATGATGTTTTTACATCAGAGCTCAGACTAGTCTCACTTCTCAGGAAGTGAGACTCAGACAGTCGTTGTCACTGAGCGAGAGGTGAGATGGCGCAGAGAGGAGTTCAGCTGGACCGGGAAACCTTCTCTTGTTCCATCTGTCTGGATCCACTGAAGGATCCGGTGACTACTTCCTGTGGACACAGCTACTGCATGAACTGTATTAAAAGCCACTGGGATGGAGAGGATGGTAAGTACAGCTACAGCTGTCCTCAGTGCAGGAAGACGTTCACACCGAGGCCTGTCCTGCTGAAAAGCACCATGTTAGCAGATTTAGTGGAGGAGCTGAAGAAGACTGGACTCCAAGCTGCTCCTGCTGATCACTGCTATGCTGGAGCTGAAGATGTGGCCTGTGATGTCTGCACCGGGAGGAAACTCAAAGCCATCAAGTCCTGTCTGCAATGTCTGGCTTCTTACTGTGAGAAACACCTTCAGCCTCATTATGAATCAGAGACATTCAAGAAACACAAGCTGGTGGAGCCGTCCGAGAAGCTCCAGGAGAACGTCTGCTCTCGTCATGATGAGGTGATGAAGATGTTCTGCCGTACTGATCAGCAGCTTATCTGTTATCTCTGCCCTGTGGATGAACATAAAGGCCACGACACAGTCTCAGCTGCGGCAGAGAGAGCTGAGAGGCAGAGAGAGCTCGAGGGGAGTCGACTCAACATCCAGCAGAGAATCCAGGACAGAGAGAAAGATGTGAAGCTGCTTCAACAGCAGGCGGAGGCCATCAATCTCTCTGCTGATGAAGCAGTGGAGGACAGCGAGAAGATCTTCACTGAGCTGATCCGTCTCCTGGAGAAAAGAAGCTCTGATGTGAAGCAGCAGGTCAGATCCCAGCAGGAAAGGGAAGTGAGTCGAGTCCGAGAGCTTCAGGAGAAGCTGGAGCAGGAGATCACTGAGCTGAAGAGGAAAGACGCTGAGCTGAAGAAGCTCTCACACACAGAGGACCACAACCAGTTTCTACACAACTACCCCTCACTGGCACCACTCAGCCAATCAGCATCCAGCATCCAGATCCGTCCTCTGAGCGGCTTTGAGGACGTGACAGCGGCCGTGTCAGAGCTCAGAGATAAACTACAGGACGTCCTGAGAGAGAAGAGGACAACCGTCTCACTGACAGGGACTGAAGTGGACGTTTTACTGCCTCAACCAGAGCCCAAGACCAGAGCTGGATTCTTACAATATTCAAGTGAAATCACACTGGATCCAAATACAGCATATACAGAGCTGTTATTATCTGAGGGGAACAGGAAAGCAACGTTGATGAGTCAACATCAGTCTTATTCTAGTCACCCAGACAGATTCACTATCTGTTGGCAGGTCCTGAGTAGAGAGAGTCTGACTGGACGTTGTTACTGGGAGGTGGAGATGAGAGGAGGAGTTTCTGTAGCAGTCGCATACAAGAACATCAGGAGAGAGGGGTGGTCGGGTGAAAGTTTATTTGGACTAAATGCCAAATCTTGGGCGTTATATTGTGACAACGACAGTTATACATTTTGGTCCAACAATGTCCAAACTCGCGTCTCAGGTCCTGTGTCCTCCAGAGTAGGAGTGTACCTGGATCACAGTGCAGGTATTCTGTCCTTCTACAGCGTCTCTGGAACCATGACTCTCCTCCACAGAGTCCAGACCACGTTCACTCAGCCCCTCTATGCTGGACTAAGGCTTTATTGGTCTGGAGCCTCTGCTGAGTTGTGTAACCTGAAATAGACAGACGTCATTTAAGGGTTAAATTCTGAGTTTTAACTCTTCGTCCTCTTCAGGGTTCAAGGGTTGCCCAATGGCCCGGGGCAGATAAAACGCCCCGTGGGGTAAATAGATATATCAAGCCATAGAAGACGTCATCGTTCTCTCGAGAACGCTCGTAGATTTCCATCAGGAACGGAGGTGGTGCTCCACATGAGATGTTTATTTTTCAAAACTTTTGAGGCTTTTGACGGTTTTAAGTTTTTAGGTAATTTTTTAGGACTTTTTTCTTTTACATTTGACTTGTTTGTTGATGCTTTCTGTGTTGTCATGCATTTTTGAAGTTTGGCGTGTCTTTTGATGTGTTTTTTTTCCTGTTTAAGACTTTTTTTGACGCTTGTTACGTTTTTTTAATGTTTGTTTTTTTTTACACTTTTTCTTACTTAAAGCGCCCATATGTTGCTAATGTTCAGGTTCATAATTGTATTTTGAGGTTGGACCAGAATAGGTTTCCATGGTTTCATTTCCAAACAAAACACCATATTTTTGTTGTACTGCACATTGCTGCAGATCCTGTTTTCACCCTGTGTTCACCCACTGATATTGTCCTGCCCTGCCTTTTTAAAGAGTTGTGGGACACTATTGGACCTAGCATCCAAGAAATTATAAACAGCAGCCTTACTTCAGGTTCTGTACCAGCCTTTTTTAAACAAGCAGTGGTGCAGCCACTCCTCAAAAAAACAAATTTGGACACATCTGCACTTTCAAACTATCGCCCTATCTCTAAACTCCCTTTTCTCTCGAAGATTTTAGAGAAAGCAGTTCTTTTACAGTTACAATCGTTTTTAGATACACATGGTGTTCTTGAGGTGTTCCAATCTGGTTTAAAGACATTTCATAGCACTGAATCTGCACTTTTAAGAGTTTTTAACGATCTTCTAATCTCAACTGATTCTGGAGATTATGTAATTCTTATTCTTTTAGATCTTACAGCAGTATTTGACACAGTTGACCACAGCATCCTTATTTCTCGCCTCGAGCATGGCGTGGGGATTAGGGGCACTGCCTTGGAGTGGTTTAGGTCATACTTGTCGGACAGAGATTTTAGAGTCAGTTTTGGTGGCTCTACTTCACCTTCTGTGTCCCTCACATATGGAGTTCCACAGGGTTCGATTCTCGGGCCAATTCATTTTTCACTCTCTCTGCTTCCCCTTGGATGTATCTTAAAAAGACACAACATCAGCTTCCATCTTTATGCAGATGATTCGCAAATCTACCTGCCCATCAAGAGAAATGATGGTAGTTCTTTAGCAAGATTAGTTGACTGTTTTAATGATATTAAAGCCTGGATGGCCGTACATTTTTTAAACTTTAATGAGAGTAAAACTGAGGTTATGGTTTTTAGACCCAGTGGCACCTCTGATGTCTCACAAATAGACCTGGGCATTTTTCAACCCTATGTTAAGTCTGTTGTAACAAACCTGGGTGTAAAAATGGATTGTGATTTTAAAATGGAGAAGCAGATCAATTCTGTTGTGAAAGCAAGTTTCTTTCAACTGAGGCTTCTTACCAAGCTTAAGGCCTTTTTATCCTTCACAGACTTTGAGAGGGTTATACATGCTTTTATTACAACACGCCTTGACTATTGTAATGCTCTGTATGTAGGAGTTAGCCAGGCCTCCCTCTCTCGACTACAGCTGGTTCAAAATGCTGCTGCTCGTCTCCTTACTGGAACTTGCAAGCGAGATCACATCACCCCTGTCCTTACCTCTCTCCACTGGCTCCCAGTTACTTTTAGGATTGATTTTAAGATTTTATTGTTTGTTTTTAAAGCCCTCCATGGACTAGCTCCAGTCTACATAACTGATCTGTTGAAGCCACATGCTCCTTCAAGATCTTTAAGGTCTGCAAACCAGTCTCTTCTTGTTGCCCCTAAAACACGGCTGAAGAGCAGAGGGGATCGGGCTTTCTCAGCCGCAGCCCCGAGACTTTGGAATGAGCTGCCTCTTCATGTCAGACTGGCCCCGAGACTGTGGAATGAGCTGCCTCTACATGTCAAACTGGCCCCCAGCCTTCCGGTTTTTAAATCGCGACTTAAAACACATTTTTATTCCCCGGCTTTTAATCCAGCATGAGAACTGTATGTTGTATTTGTCTGGTGTTGTATTCTGTCTATTTATTGTTACATGTCTATGTACAGCACTTTGATCAACCTGGTTGTTTTTAAATGTGCTTTAGAAATAAAGTTTGATTGATTGATTGACTGTGTGTTTAGGTTTCTGTTTTAGTGACACATCTCTCTAGTTTTAGGTCCAGAGTGAGACATCTCTCTAGTTTTATCTCCAGAGTGAGACATCTCTCTAGTTTTAGGTCCAGAGTGAGACATCTCTCTAGTTTTATCTCCAGAGTGAGACATCTCTCTAGTTTTATCTCCAGAGTGAGACATCTCTCTAGTTTTATCTCCAGAGTGAGACATCTCTCTAGTTTTATCTCCAGAGTGAGACATCTCACTTGTTTTATTTTCAGAGTGAGACATCTCCCTTCTATCCTATCTTTGTTGGGAGCTGCACTTGCTCAGTAGCTCGGTAAGATCCATCAGCTAATAACTCTTTCTCCAGCTTTGGTCAGTCCAAGGCCGGACCAGCTGGGAGACTTCTTCTAGACCAGGGACACAACAGGGACAGGAAGTAGACCAGAGACAGGAAGTAGAACAGGGACAGGAAGTAGAACAGGGACAGGAAGTAGAACAGGGACACATTTCACCACTAGATGTCAGCGCAGGTTTAACTTGATTTGTTGGCTCTGGTGATTTAGAATCTAATCTAAAAGATACTAAACAATGAAAACAATAACACTTTGAACTGGTTAGAGTGTATGAAAGATGCTTTTTTCATATATTTACAACACAAGCTAAATGCTCGCCCTGTGGAATTGCTGCTTGCAGCTTTCTCCAGAACCACTGGACTCCAAAATAACTTGCAGAGGAACCCTAAAACACCTACAGCGCTCCTATTATTATGCTCATTTTGTGTCCCAGAATGGGTTTACGTAGTTTAATTTTCAGAAAACACCTTATTTTTGTTGTACTGCACATTGCTGCAGCTCCTCTTGTCACCCTGTGTGTCAAGCTCTCAGTTTTAGCCACAGAGTCAGTCATCACACTTTCCATCTTTCTTTGGAGTTGCACATGCGCGGTAAGTACTGCCAGCTCGTCAGTTGCAGAGCATGAGGGAGTGTCACTAGCAGCTAGGAGAGTGTTATGTGTGTGTCGGTACCCGATGCATTTATGGCACTGCATGATTTGCAGACTTCATGTACACTTTATGTACACACACACATAGTGTCTCTCTGAACATCAGACTGACTGTGTTTCTTATGTCTTCTTCTCCTGCTCCGGTCAGTTAATCTATTTCTGTGAAACATGGTTACCATGGTTACCATGGTTACCTTTGAAACAACTCCTTATTTGTGAGACACTTCTACTAGTTTTACCAGGGCTGCCAACTCTCACGCATTGGCCGTGAGACACACGCATTTGACCGGTTTCACACGCTCACACGCCACACACCTGATTTCTCACGCTGAAGTGTCAACCCGGTCGGTCACATTTCTGAAAGATGAGTTTATCTGTAGATCTATAGAGCTATATCTATCTCTATATATCTGTAGATCTACCTGTTGAGCCACTTATGATCGACTAGTTGTGCTTTCAGAGCCTGTGCGGGGGGTTCAAGAGCGCTCCCTGTCTGTGGAAGTTTCGAGTTGTCGCCAAACTGAAAACATTTTTTCACGAGCCATCCCAGGTGCACTTCCCCGGCTCCAGGTATGAGCTCTGAGTATCACAGACCCGTCCGTCGCTTCGTGTCCTCTCTCTGTAAAGATAGAGGTGAGCAGCGCGGTTGGTGGACCCGCTCTGTGGGGGGGCAGTGACGCGTTGCATCCGTCTAGTCCTCCGATAATGAGCAGCGTACAGCCTCCTCTAAACTCTGTCAGAGACCAGAGACCCAAATGGGCCTCTGTGTCTGTCAGACGGTCTGAGTGAGATATTACCATATCAACGGGGCAATGACATGCACAGAAGACTATATTACAACTCTCCAAATCTCGGACAACAGAGATGGGAGGAGTTATATTTTGAATGTGCACAAAGTTGTAAACATGAGCAGAAATCTGATGAAGCAGATCTGAGCTATACTAGGCCTATATATACTATACTATATATACTATACTATATATACGATACTGCAACGTTGGGCCACTATAGTGCTTCTCTAACCTCGGTGCATCTCTAAATTTAACTGTAAATAATTAATTTAATGTTTTATAAAATGGACAAATAGTCTTTGTTTTCCCCAAAAAGTAAATACAAGTGGGGCCCAGAGGATGAGGGCCAGACATTACTGAGCCTTGGCACAAAGGTTAAAGGATTAGAATTTATGCAAAACAGTGGTTCTCAATCTTTAGAATTTCAGTGGTCTAGTTGATCCCTCAACATTAATTTAACTTTGGGTCCCTGGTCCCTACACCAAGGACCCCTGGACCTGGTCCCTACACCAGTGACCCCTGGACCTGGTCCCTACACCAGGGACCCCTTGACCTGTTCCCCACAGACCCAAATCTTCTCAGCTGTTGTTGACATATGCTACTGTCTCTTCATGTGGTTCATTATGTGTGGCACATTGTCCGGGTCAGTTCTTATATCATAAGAAGTTAATAATGTAAATGCTAAATGCCCTAATACCTGTTGATACTACAACAACACAAAGGCTCTTATCCCTACAGTTTTGCACATATCATGCAAGATCCCAATTAAAACCCTGAAGTATAAGGATGCTGAAAGAGCCAAAGAAATTGCTTTGTACGCGGCATAATATGGGTTGGCCCCCCCAAATCTCACTCCAAGGTTTTTGGAAAAGTTGGCAGCTCTGGTTTTACACACACCGATCTATTCTCAGCTGTGGGATCTAGTTACCTCAAACTAAACCTTCTGTGGAAGATCCTTAGTTTAGATGAAATACAGTAAAAAAAAAGAAAAAAGAAAACCTCCATGCTCCACCTATCATCAGGAAGCTAGTTTAGAGCTAATTCACCTAAACGCTAGCTCATTAACTCAAACTAAACACTGGGAAAAGCAGCTCCAGCTAAATTAAGACTTTACAGAAATAATGAAGACAAGTATTGGTTGATTGTATTTTAAATGAGCAACAAGTAAAGCAGAACTGACGTAACAGCGGTTACATGTTTTAAGGGTAATTTTCAGGTTTTATTTTGCGGGTCTTTTAAAGTTATTACACAATGTCTCAGCTAGCGGTTAGCCGAATTAGCTGTTAGCTAAACTAACGTTAGCTTCCCGGTGGAGGCTAACGGCAGACCGCCACAACTACGAGTGTGAGGCGGATCGTGCAGTGTCGCAAATCCTCAAAACAGGATTATCATCTGCACATGTGCGAACATCTGGTGCGTGCAGGCAGCACAGATCAGGTAGCGACAGCGTGTTACAAAGTGACACGCGTTTGTCACAGAAGTAACAGCTGGACTACAACAGAGCTGTTTTGGTGAACGGTGTTTTCTGTTGGAGATGGTACGTCCCTTTGGGGGGGGGGGACTTTGGGCTTTTTCACTTTGTAAACCTATAATGTGCACAAAAAAGATATACACCACTATAAAGGAAAGGGAAAAAAGCATATTATAAGCACTTTAACATGCGACTGCCAACACCATACTACTGACTTACTGGGTACTTATACTTCAGAGGGAAACCATTTACCTCGAGCAGAAGACGTTGTAGATTCAGATTATGAAAATATCCCATTAAAATACGATGTATAAAGATATCTAGCATTACCCTTGAAAAGTACATTGCGCTACTAATGCCTCTCTTTTTACCTTAAACAATTTGAAAGCAAGGCAAGGCAGCTTTATCTGTAGAGCACATTTCAGCAACAGAACAATTCAAAGAGCTTTACACAAAATCAGTTTAAACAGATAAAAACAAAGTACAACAGTTAAAAATCATAAGCATCAAAAACCAATAAAACAATGAATAGACAGTTAAAAACAAAATAGGAGGTGAATTTCTCTGTATTAATTATCGACTTTTCTTATTAATATCTGACTTTCTCGTATTAATTATCTGACTTTCTCCGTATTAATTATCTGACTTTTCTCCGTATATTAATTATCGACTTTCTCCGTATTAATTATCTGACTTTCTCGACTTCTCTGTATAAATATCTGACCTTCTCCATATTGATTTATCTGACTTTCTGACTTTCTCTGTATTAATTATCTGACTTACCTCGACTTTTCTGTATTAATTATCTGACTTTCTCTGACCTTTCTCTGTATTAATTATCTGACTTTCTCTGACTCTCTGTGTAATTATCTGACTTTCTCTGTATTAAATTATCTGACTTTCTCTGACTTTCTCTGTATTAATTATCTGACTT